>NW_027464192.1:0-87500 GCF_050947455.1 Rhinoderma darwinii | reverse complement strand
CTAGGATTTACTTGTCAAAAGCTCGCCTGGGAAACATCCAGAGAAGTCAAAGACAGTGCTTCTATACTAATTGCCAGGCGCTGAGAGGAAAGCCGCCAAGATCTAGCGTCTATGACTTACGGTTCAAGAATTAGCCTCAGAAACAGTGGGAAACAGTGCTTCTATACTAATTGCCAGGCACTGAGACGAATGCCGCCAAGATCGACCGTCTATGACACGGTTCAAGAATTAGCCTCAGAAACAGTGGTTCTGAACATGCTGCCAATAGCTCGCCTGGGAAACATCCAGGGAAGTCCAAGATTGTGTTTTTTAGACTGGCTGCCACGAGCTGAAACGAATGCAGCCAAGAGCGAGCGTCTGTGACTTACGGTTCAAAAGTTATTCACAGAAACATGGTTCTGAACTTTGCTGCCAGCCGCGAAAGCGAAAATAACCAAGATCGAGCGTCTAGGATTTACTTGTCAAAAGCTCGCCTGGGAAACATCCAGAGAAGTCAAAGACAGTGCTTCTATACTAATTGCCAGGCGCTGAGAGGAAAGCCGCCAAGATCTAGCGTCTATGACTTACGGTTCAAGAATTAGCCTCAGAAACAGTGGGAAACAGTGCTTCTATACTAATTGCCAGGCACTGAGACGAATGCCGCCAAGATCGACCGTCTATGACACGGTTCAAGAATTAGCCTCAGAAACAGTGGTTCTGAACATGCTGCCAATAGCTCGCCTGGGAAACATCCAGGGAAGTCCAAGATTGTGTTTTTTAGACTGGCTGCCACGAGCTGAAACGAATGCAGCCAAGAGCGAGCGTCTGTGACTTACGGTTCAAAAGTTATTCACAGAAACATGGTTCTGAACTTTGCTGCCAGCCGCGAAAGCGAAAATAACCAAGATCGAGCGTCTAGGATTTACTTGTCAAAAGCTCGCCTGGGAAACATCCAGAGAAGTCAAAGACAGTGCTTCTATACTAATTGCCAGGCGCTGAGAGGAAAGCCGCCAAGATCTAGCGTCTATGACTTACGGTTCAAGAATTAGCCTCAGAAACAGTGGGAAACAGTGCTTCTATACTAATTGCCAGGCGCTGAGACGAATGCCGCCAAGATCGAGCGTCTATGACTTACGGTTCAAGAATTAGCCTCAGAAACAGTGGTTCTGAACATGCTGCCAATAGCTCGCCTGGGAAACATCCAGAGAAGTCCAAGATAGTGTTTTTTAGACTGGCTGCCACGAGCTGAAACGAATGCAGCCAAGAGCGAGCGTCTGTGACTTACGGTTCAAGAGTTATTCACAGAAACATGGTTCTGAACTTTGCTGCCAGCCGCGAAAGCGAAAATAACCAAGATCGAGCGTCTAGGATTTACTTGTCAATAGCTCGCCTGGGAAACATCCAGAGAAGTCAAAGACAGTGCTTCTATACTAATTGACAGGCGCTGAGACGAATGCCGCCAAGATCGAGCGTCTATGACTTACGGTTCAAGAATTAGCCTCAGAAACAGTGGGAAACAGTGCTTCTATACTAATTGCCAGGCGCTGAGACGAATGCCGCCAAGATCGAGCGTCTATGACTTACGGTTCAAGAATCAGCCTCAGAAACAGTGGTTCTGAACATGCTGCCAATAGCTCGCCTGGGAAACATCCAGAGAAGTCCAAGATAGTGTTTTTTAGACTGGCTGCCACGAGCTGAAACGAATGCAGCCAAGAGCGAGCGTCTGTGACTTACGGTTCAAAAGTTATTCACAGAAACATGGTTCTGAACTTTGCTGCCAGCCGCGAAAGCGAAAATAACCAAGATCGAGCGTCTAGGATTTACTTGTCAAAAGCTCGCCTGGGAAACATCCAGAGAAGTCAAAGACAGTGCTTCTATACTAATTGCCAGGCGCTGAGAGGAAAGCCGCCAAGATCTAGCGTCTATGACTTACGGTTCAAGAATTAGCCTCAGAAACAGTGGGAAACAGTGCTTCTATACTAATTGCCAGGCGCTGAGACGAATGCCGCCAAGTGCGAGCGTCTATGACTTACGGTTCAAGAATTAGCCTCAGAAACAGTGGTTCTGAACATGCTGCCAATAGCTCGCCTGGGAAACATCCAGAGAAGTCCAAGATTGTGTTTTTTAGACTGGCTGCCACGAGCTGAAACGAATGCAGCCAAGAGCGAGCGTCTGTGACTTACGGTTCAAGAGTTATTCACAGAAACATGGTTCTGAACTTTGCTGCCAGCCGCGAAAGCGAAAATAACCAAGATCGAGCGTCTAGGATTTACTTGTCAATAGCTCGCCTGGGAAACATCCAGAGAAGTCAAAGACAGTGCTTCTATACTAATTGCCAGGCGCTGAAACGAATGCCGCCAAGATTTAGCGTCTATGACTTAAGGTTCAAGAATTAGCCTCAGAAACAGTGGGAAACAGTGCTTTTATACTAATTGCCAGTTGCTGAGACGAATGCCGCAAAGTGCGAGCGTCTATGACTTACGGTTCAAGAATTAGCCTCAGAAACAGTGGTTCTGAACATGCTGCCAATAGCTCGCCTGGGAAACATCCAGGGAAGTCCAAGATTGTGTTTTTTAGACTGGCTGCCACGAGCTGAAACGAATGCAGCCAAGAGCGAGCGTCTGTGACTTACGGTTCAAAAGTTATTCACAGAAACATGGTTCTGAACTTTGCTGCCAGCCGCGAAAGCGAAAATAACCAAGATCGAGCGTCTAGGATTTACTTGTCAAAAGCTCGCCTGGGAAACATCCAGAGAAGTCAAAGACAGTGCTTCTATACTAATTGCCAGGCGCTGAGAGGAAAGCCGCCAAGATCTAGCGTCTATGACTTACGGTTCAAGAATTAGCCTCAGAAACAGTGGGAAACAGTGCTTCTATACTAATTGCCAGGCGATGAGAAGAATGCCGCCAAGATCGAGCGTCTATGACTTACGGTTCAAGAATTAGCCTCAGAAACAGTGGTTCTGAACATGCTGCCAATAGCTCGCCTGGGAAACATCCAGAGAAGTCCAAGATAGTGTTTTTTAGACTGGCTGCCACGAGCTGAAACGAATGCAGCCAAGAGCGAGCGTCTGTGACTTACGGTTCAAGAGTTATTCACAGAAACATGGTTCTGAACTTTGCTGCCAGCCGCGAAAGCGAAAATAACCAAGATCGAGCGTCTAGGATTTACTTGTCAATAGCTCGCCTGGGAAACATCCAGAGAAGTCAAAGACAGTGCTTCTATACTAATTGACAGGCGCTGAGACGAATGCCGCCAAGATCGAGCGTCTATGACTTACGGTTCAAGAATTAGCCTCAGAAACAGTGGGAAACAGTGCTTCTATACTAATTGCCAGGCGCTGAGACGAATGCCGCCAAGATCGAGCGTCTATGACTTACGGTTCAAGAATCAGCCTCAGAAACAGTGGTTCTGAACATGCTGCCAATAGCTCGCCTGGGAAACATCCAGAGAAGTCCAAGATAGTGTTTTTTAGACTGGCTGCCACGAGCTGAAACGAATGCAGCCAAGAGCGAGCGTCTGTGACTTACGGTTCAAAAGTTATTCGCAGAAACATGGTTCTGAACTTTGCTGCCAGCCGCGAAAGCGAAAATAACCAAGATCGAGCGTCTAGGATTTACTTGTCAAAAGCTCGCCTGGGAAACATCCAGAGAAGTCAAAGACAGTGCTTCTATACTAATTGCCAGGCGCTGAGAGGAAAGCCGCCAAGATCTAGCGTCTATGACTTACGGTTCAAGAATTAGCCTCAGAAACAGTGGGAAACAGTGCTTCTATACTAATTGCCAGGCGCTGAGACGAATGCCGCCAAGTGCGAGCGTCTATGACTTACGGTTCAAGAATTAGCCTCAGAAACAGTGGTTCTGAACATGCTGCCAATAGCTCGCCTGGGAAACATCCAGAGAAGTCCAAGATTGTGTTTTTTAGACTGGCTGCCACGAGCTGAAACGAATGCAGCCAAGAGCGAGCGTCTGTGACTTACGGTTCAAGAGTTATTCACAGAAACATGGTTCTGAACTTTGCTGCCAGCCGCGAAAGCGAAAATAACCAAGATCGAGCGTCTAGGATTTACTTGTCAATAGCTCGCCTGGGAAACATCCAGAGAAGTCAAAGACAGTGCTTCTATACTAATTGCCAGGCGCTGAAACGAATGCCGCCAAGATTTAGCGTCTATGACTTAAGGTTCAAGAATTAGCCTCAGAAACAGTGGGAAACAGTGCTTTTATACTAATTGCCAGTTGCTGAGACGAATGCCGCAAAGTGCGAGCGTCTATGACTTACGGTTCAAGAATTAGCCTCAGAAACAGTGGTTCTGAACATGCTGCCAATAGCTCGCCTGGGAAACATCCAGAGAAGTCCAAGATTGTGTTTTTTAGACTGGCTGCCACGAGCTGAAACGAATGCAGCCAAGAGCTAGCGTCTGTGACTTACGGTTCAAAAGTTATTCACAGAAACATGGTTCTGAACTTTGCTGCCAGCCGCGAAAGCGAAAATAACCAAGATCGAGCGTCTAGGATTTACTTGTCAATAGCTCGCCTGGGAAACATCCAGAGAAGTCAAAGATAGTGCTTCTATACTAATTGCCAGGCGCTGAAACGAATGCCGCCAAGATTTAGCGTCTATGACTTACGGTTCAAGAATTAGCCTCAGAAACAGTGGGAAACAGTGCTTTTATACTAATTGCCAGGCGCTGAGACGAATGCCGCCAAGTGCGAGCGTCTATGACTTACGGTTCAAGAATTAGCCTCAGAAACAGTGGTTCTGAACATGCTGCCAATAGCTCGCCTGGGAAACATCCAGAGAAGTCAAAGACAGTGCTTCTATACTAATTGCCAGGCGCTGAGACGAATGCCGCCAAGATCGAGCGTCTAATACTTACGGTTCAAGAATTAGCCTCAGAAACAGTGGGAAACAGTGCTTCTATACTAATTGCCAGGCGCTGAGACGAATGCCGCCAAGATCGAGCGTCTATGACTTACGGTTCAAGAATTAGCCTCAGAAACAGTGGTTCTGAACATGCTGCCAATAGCTCGCCTGGGAAACATCCAGAGAAGTCCAAGATTGTGTTTTTTAGACTGGCTGCCACGAGCTGAAACGAATGCAGCCAAGAGCTAGCGTCTGTGACTTACGGTTCAAAAGTTATTCACAGAAACATGGTTCTGAACTTTGCTGCCAGCCGCGAAAGCGAAAATAACCAAGATCGAGCGTCTAGGATTTACTTGTCAATAGCTCGCCTGGGAAACATCCAGAGAAGTCAAAGACAGTGCTTCTATACTAATTGCCAGGCGCTGAAACGAATGCCGCCAAGATTTAGCGTCTATGACTTACGGTTCAAGAATTAGCCTCAGAAACAGTGGGAAACAGTGCTTTTATACTAATTGCCAGTTGCTGAGACGAATGCCGCAAAGTGCGAGCGTCTATGACTTACGGTTCAAGAATTAGCCTCAGAAACAGTGGTTCTGAACATGCTGCCAATAGCTCGCCTGGGAAACATCCAGAGAAGTCCAAGATTGTGTTTTTTAGACTGGCTGCCACGAGCTGAAACGAATGCAGCCAAGAGCTAGCGTCTGTGACTTACGGTTCAAAAGTTATTCACAGAAACATGGTTCTGAACTTTGCTGCCAGCCGCGAAAGCGAAAATAACCAAGATCGAGCGTCTAGGATTTACTTGTCAATAGCTCGCCTGGGAAACATCCAGAGAAGTCAAAGACAGTGCTTCTATACTAATTGCCAGGCGCTGAAACGAATGCCGCCAAGATTTAGCGTCTATGACTTACGGTTCAAGAATTAGCCTCAGAAACAGTGGGAAACAGTGCTTTTATACTAATTGCCAGGCGCTGAGACGAATGCCGCCAAGTGCGAGCGTCTATGACTTACGGTTCAAGAATTAGCCTCAGAAACAGTGGTTCTGAACATGCTGCCAATAGCTCGCCTGGGAAACATCCAGAGAAGTCAAAGACAGTGCTTCTACACTAATTGCCAGGCGCTGAGACGAATGCCGCTAAGATCTAGCGTCTATGACTTACGGTTCAAGAATTAGCCTCAGAAACAGTGGGAAATAGTGCTTCTATACTAATTGCCAGGCGCTGAGACGAATGCCGCCAAGATCGAGCGTCTATGACTTACGGTTCAAGAATTAGCCTAAGAAACAGTGGTTCTGAACATGCTGCCAATTGCTCGCCTGGGAAACATCCAGAGAAGTCCAAGATTGTGTCTTTTAGACTGGCTGCCACGAGCTGAAACGAATGCAGCCAAGAGCGAGCGTCTGTGACTTACGGTTCAAAAGTTATTCACAGAAACATGGTTCTGAACTTTGCTGCCAGCCGCGAAAGCGAAAATAACCAAGATCGAGCGTCTAGGATTTACTTGTCAAAAGCTCGCCTGGGAAACATCCAGAGAAGTCAAAGACAGTGCTTCTATACTAATTGCCAGGCGCTGAGACGAATGCCGCCAAGATCTAGCGTCTATGACTTACGGTTCTAGAATTAGCCTCAGAAACAGTGGGAGACAGTGCTTCTATACTAATTGCCAGGCGCTGAGACGAATGCCGCCAAGATCGAGCGTCTATGACACGGTTCAAGAATTAGCCTCAGAAACAGTGGTTCTGAACATGCTGCCAATAGCTCGCCTGGGAAACATCCAGAGAAGTCCAAGATAGTGTTTTTTAGACTGGCTGCCACGAGCTGAAACGAATGCAGCCAAGAGCGAGCGTCTGTGACTTACGGTTCAAGAGTTATTCACAGAAACATGGTTCTGAACTTTGCTGCCAGCCGCGAAAGCGAAAATAACCAAGATCGAGCGTCTAGGATTTACTTGTCAATAGCTCGCCTGGGAAACATCCAGAGAAGTCAAAGACAGTGCTTCTATACTAATTGCCAGGCGCTGAGACGAATGCCGCCAAGATCTAGCGTCTATGACTTACGGTTCAAGAATTAGCCTCAGAAACAGTGGGAAACAGTGCTTCTATACTAATTGCCAGGCGCTGAGACGAATGCCGCCAAGATCGAGCGTCTATGACTTACGGTTCAAGAATTAGCCTAAGAAACAGTGGTTCTGAACATGCTGCCAATAGCTCGACTGGGAAACATCCAGAGAAGTCCAAGATTGTGTTTTTTAGACTGACTGCCACGAGCTGAAACGAATGCAGCCAAGAGCGAGCGTCTGTGACTTACGGTTCAAAAGTTATTCACAGAAACATGGTTCTGAACTTTGCTGCCAGCCGCGAAAGCGAAAATAACCAAGATCGAGCGTCTAGGATTTACTTGTCAAAAGCTCGCCTGGGAAACATGCAGAGAAGTCAAAGACAGTGCTTCTATACTAATTGCCAGGCGCTGAGACGAATGCCGCCAAGATATAGCGTCTATGACTTACGGTTCTAGAATTAGCCTCAGAAACAGTGGGAGACAGTGCTTCTATACTAATTGCCAGGCGCTGAGACGAATGCCGCCAAGATCGAGCGTCTATGACTTACGGTTCAAGAATTAGCCTAAGAAACAGTGGTTCTGAACATGCTGCCAATAGCTCGCCTGGGAAACATCCAGAGAAGTCCAAGATTGTGTTTTTTAGACTGACTGCCACGAGCTGAAACGAATGCAGCCAAGAGCGAGCGTCTGTGACTTACGGTTCAAAAGTTATTCACAGAAACATGGTTCTGAACTTTGCTGCCAGCCGCGAAAGCGAAAATAACCAAGATCGAGCGTCTAGGATTTACTTGTCAAAAGCTCGCCTGGGAAACATACAGAGAAGTCAAAGACAGTGCTTCTATACTAATTGACAGGCGCTGAGACGAATGCCGCCAAGATCGAGCGTCTATGACTTACGGTTCAAGAATTAGCCTCAGAAACAGTGGGAAACAGTGCTTCTATACTAATTGCCAGGCGCTGAGACGAATGCCGCCAAGATCGAGCGTCTATGACTTACGGTTCAAGAATCAGCCTCAGAAACAGTGGTTCTGAACATGCTGCCAATAGCTCGCCTGGGAAACATCCAGAGAAGTCCAAGATAGTGTTTTTTAGACTGGCTGCCACGAGCTGAAACGAATGCAGCCAAGAGCGAGCGTCTGTGACTTACGGTTCAAAAGTTATTCACAGAAACATGGTTCTGAACTTTGCTGCCAGCCGCGAAAGCGAAAATAACCAAGATCGAGCGTCTAGGATTTACTTGTCAAAAGCTCGCCTGGGAAACATCCAGAGAAGTCAAAGACAGTGCTTCTATACTAATTGCCAGGCGCTGAGAGGAAAGCCGCCAAGATCTAGCGTCTATGACTTACGGTTCAAGAATTAGCCTCAGAAACAGTGGGAAACAGTGCTTCTATACTAATTGCCAGGCGCTGAGACGAATGCCGCCAAGTGCGAGCGTCTATGACTTACGGTTCAAGAATTAGCCTCAGAAACAGTGGTTCTGAACATGCTGCCAATAGCTCGCCTGGGAAACATCCAGAGAAGTCCAAGGTTGTGTTTTTTAGACTGGCTGCCACGAGCTGAAACGAATGCAGCCAAGAGCGAGCGTCTGTGACTTACGGTTCAAGAGTTATTCACAGAAACATGGTTCTGAACTTTGCTGCCAGCCGCGAAAGCGAAAATAACCAAGATCGAGCGTCTAGGATTTACTTGTCAATAGCTCGCCTGGGAAACATCCAGAGAAGTCAAAGACAGTGCTTCTATACTAATTGCCAGGCGCTGAAACGAATGCCGCCAAGATTTAGCGTCTATGACTTAAGGTTCAAGAATTAGCCTCAGAAACAGTGGGAAACAGTGCTTTTATACTAATTGCCAGTTGCTGAGACGAATGCCGCAAAGTGCGAGCGTCTATGACTTACGGTTCAAGAATTAGCCTCAGAAACAGTGGTTCTGAACATGCTGCCAATAGCTCGCCTGGGAAACATCCAGAGAAGTCCAAGATTGTGTTTTTTAGACTGGCTGCCACGAGCTGAAACGAATGCAGCCAAGAGCTAGCGTCTGTGACTTACGGTTCAAAAGTTATTCACAGAAACATGGTTCTGAACTTTGCTGCCAGCCGCGAAAGCGAAAATAACCAAGATCGAGCGTCTAGGATTTACTTGTCAATAGCTCGCCTGGGAAACATCCAGAGAAGTCAAAGACAGTGCTTCTATACTAATTGCCAGGCGCTGAAACGAATGCCGCCAAGATTTAGCGTCTATGACTTACGGTTCAAGAATTAGCCTCAGAAACAGTGGGAAACAGTGCTTTTATACTAATTGCCAGGCGCTGAGACGAATGCCGCCAAGTGCGAGCGTCTATGACTTACGGTTCAAGAATTAGCCTCAGAAACAGTGGTTCTGAACATGCTGCCAATAGCTCGCCTGGGAAACATCCAGAGAAGTCAAAGACAGTGCTTCTATACTAATTGCCAGGCGCTGAGACGAATGCCGCCAAGATCGAGCGTCTAATACTTACGGTTCAAGAATTAGCCTCAGAAACAGTGGGAAACAGTGCTTCTATACTAATTGCCAGGCGCTGAGACGAATGCCGCCAAGATCGAGCGTCTATGACTTACGGTTCAAGAATTAGCCTCAGAAACAGTGGTTCTGAACATGCTGCCAATAGCTCGCCTGGGAAACATCCAGAGAGGTCCAAGATTGTGTTTTTTTAGACTGGCTGCCACGAGCTGAAACGAATGCAGCCAAGAGCGAGCGTCTGTGACTTACGGTTCAAGAGTTATTCACAGAAACATGGTTCTGAACTTTGCTGCCAGCCGCGAAAGCGAAAATAACCAAGATCGAGCGTCTAGGATTTACTTGTCAATAGCTCGCCTGGGAAACATCCAGAGAAGTCAAAGACAGTGCTTCTATACTAATTGCCAGGCGCTGAGACGAATGCCGCCAAGATCTAGCGTCTATGACTTACGGTTCAAGAATTAGCCTCAGAAACAGTGGGAAATAGTGCTTCTATACTAATTGCCAGGCGCTGAGACGAATGCCGCCAAGATCGAGCGTCTATGACTTACGGTTCAAGAATTAGCCTAAGAAACAGTGGTTCTGAACATGCTGCCAATTGCTCGCCTGGGAAACATCCAGAGAAGTCCAAGATTGTGTCTTTTAGACTGGCTGCCACGAGCTGAAACGAATGCAGCCAAGAGCGAGCGTCTGTGACTTACGGTTCAAAAGTTATTCACAGAAACATGGTTCTGAACTTTGCTGCCAGCCGCGAAAGCGAAAATAACCAAGATCGAGCGTCTAGGATTTACTTGTCAAAAGCTCGCCTGGGAAACATCCAGAGAAGTCAAAGACAGTGCTTCTATACTAATTGCCAGGCGCTGAGACGAATGCCGCCAAGATCTAGCGTCTATGACTTACGGTTCTAGAATTAGCCTCAGAAACAGTGGGAGGACAGTGCTTCTATACTAATTGCCAGGCGCTGAGACGAATGCCGCCAAGATCGAGCGTCTATGACACGGTTCAAGAATTAGCCTCAGAAACAGTGGTTCTGAACATGCTGCCAATAGCTCGCCTGGGAAACATCCAGAGAAGTCCAAGATAGTGTTTTTTAGACTGGCTGCCACGAGCTGAAACGAATGCAGCCAAGAGCGAGCGTCTGTGACTTACGGTTCAAGAGTTATTCACAGAAACATGGTTCTGAACTTTGCTGCCAGCCGCGAAAGCGAAAATAACCAAGATCGAGCGTCTAGGATTTACTTGTCAATAGCTCGCCTGGGAAACATCCAGAGAAGTCAAAGACAGTGCTTCTATACTAATTGCCAGGCGCTGAGACGAATGCCGCCAAGATCTAGCGTCTATGACTTACGGTTCAAGAATTAGCCTCAGAAACAGTGGGAAACAGTGCTTCTATACTAATTGCCAGGCGCTGAGACGAATGCCGCCAAGATCGAGCGTCTATGACTTACGGTTCAAGAATTAGCCTAAGAAACAGTGGTTCTGAACATGCTGCCAATAGCTCGCCTGGGAAACATCCAGAGAAGTCCAAGATTGTGTTTTTTAGACTGACTGCCACGAGCTGAAACGAATGCAGCCAAGAGCGAGCGTCTGTGACTTACGGTTCAAAAGTTATTCACAGAAACATGGTTCTGAACTTTGCTGCCAGCCGCGAAAGCGAAAATAACCAAGATCGAGCGTCTAGGATTTACTTGTCAAAAGCTCGCCTGGGAAACATGCAGAGAAGTCAAAGACAGTGCTTCTATACTAATTGCCAGGCGCTGAGACGAATGCCGCCAAGATCTAGCGTCTATGACTTACGGTTCTAGAATTAGCCTCAGAAACAGTGGGAGACAGTGCTTCTATACTAATTGCCAGGCGCTGAGACGAATGCCGCCAAGATCGAGCGTCTATGACACGGTTCAAGAATTAGCCTCAGAAACAGTGGTTCTGAACATGCTGCCAATAGCTCGCCTGGGAAACATCCAGAGAAGTCCAAGATAGTGTTTTTTAGACTGGCTGCCACGAGCTGAAACGAATGCAGCCAAGAGCGAGCGTCTGTGACTTACGGTTCAAGAGTTATTCACAGAAACATGGTTCTGAACTTTGCTGCCAGCCGCGAAAGCGAAAATAACCAAGATCGAGCGTCTAGGATTTACTTGTCAATAGCTCGCCTGGGAAACATCCAGAGAAGTCAAAGACAGTGCTTCTATACTAATTGCCAGGCGCTGAGACGAATGCCGCCAAGATCTAGCGTCTATGACTTACGGTTCAAGAATTAGCCTCAGAAACAGTGGGAAACAGTGCTTCTATACTAATTGCCAGGCGCTGAGACGAATGCCGCCAAGATCGAGCGTCTATGACTTACGGTTCAAGAATTAGCCTAAGAAACAGTGGTTCTGAACATGCTGCCAATAGCTCGCCTGGGAAACATCCAGAGAAGTCCAAGATTGTGTTTTTTAGACTGACTGCCACGAGCTGAAACGAATGCAGCCAAGAGCGAGCGTCTGTGACTTACGGTTCAAAAGTTATTCACAGAAACATGGTTCTGAACTTTGCTGCCAGCCGCGAAAGCGAAAATAACCAAGATCGAGCGTCTAGGATTTACTTGTCAAAAGCTCGCCTGGGAAACATGCAGAGAAGTCAAAGACAGTGCTTCTATACTAATTGCCAGGCGCTGAGACGAATGCCGCCAAGATCTAGCGTCTATGACTTACGGTTCTAGAATTAGCCTCAGAAACAGTGGGAGACAGTGCTTCTATACTAATTGCCAGGCGCTGAGACGAATGCCGCCAAGATCGAGCGTCTATGACACGGTTCAAGAATTAGCCTCAGAAACAGTGGTTCTGAACATGCTGCCAATAGCTCGCCTGGGAAACATCCAGAGAAGTCCAAGATAGTGTTTTTTAGACTGGCTGCCACGAGCTGAAACGAATGCAGCCAAGAGCGAGCGTCTGTGACTTACGGTTCAAGAGTTATTCACAGAAACATGGTTCTGAACTTTGCTGCCAGCCGCGAAAGCGAAAATAACCAAGATCGAGCGTCTAGGATTTACTTGTCAATAGCTCGCCTGGGAAACATCCAGAGAAGTCAAAGACAGTGCTTCTATACTAATTGCCAGGCGCTGAGACGAATGCCGCCAAGATCTAGCGTCTATGACTTACGGTTCAAGAATTAGCCTCAGAAACAGTGGGAAACAGTGCTTCTATACTAATTGCCAGGCGCTGAGACGAATGCCGCCAAGATCGAGCGTCTATGACTTACGGTTCAAGAATTAGCCTAAGAAACAGTGGTTCTGAACATGCTGCCAATAGCTCGCCTGGGAAACATCCAGAGAAGTCCAAGATTGTGTTTTTTAGACTGACTGCCACGAGCTGAAACGAATGCAGCCAAGAGCGAGCGTCTGTGACTTACGGTTCAAAAGTTATTCACAGAAACATGGTTCTGAACTTTGCTGCCAGCCGCGAAAGCGAAAATAACCAAGATCGAGCGTCTAGGATTTACTTGTCATAAGCTCGCCTGGGAAACATCCAGAGAAGTCAAAGACAGTGCTTCTATACTAATTGCCAGGCGCTGAGAGGAAAGCCGCCAAGATCTAGCGTCTATGACTTACGGTTCAAGAATTAGCCTCAGAAACAGTGGGAAACAGTGCTTCTATACTAATTGCCAGGCGCTGAGACGAATGCCGCCAAGATCGAGCGTCTATGACTTACGGTTCAAGAATTAGCCTCAGAATCAGTGGTTCTGAACATGCTGCCAATAGCTCGCCTGGGAAACATCCAGAGAGGTCCAGGATTGTGTTTTTTAGACTGGCTGCCACGAGCTGAAACGAATGCAGCCAAGAGCGAGCGTCTGTGACTTACGGTTCAAAAGTTATTCACAGAAACATGGTTCTGAACTTTGCTGCCAGCCGCGAAAGCGAAAATAACCAAGATCGAGCGTCTAGGATTTACTTGTCAATAGCTCGCCTGGGAAACATCCAGAGAAGTCAAAAACAGTGCTTCTATACTAATTGCCAGGCGCTGAGACGAATGCCGCCAAGATTTAGCGTCTATGACTTACGGTTCAAGAATTAGCCTCAGAAACAGTGGGAAACAGTGCTTCTATACTAATTGCCAGGCGCTGAGACGAATGCCGCCAAGTGCGAGCGTCTATGACTTACGGTTCAAGAATTAGCCTCAGAAACAGTGGTTCTGAACATGCTGCCAATAGCTCGCCTGGGAAACATCCAGAGAAGTCCAAGATTGTGTTTTTTAGACTGGCTGCCACGAGCTGAAACGAATGCAGCCAAGAGCGAGCGTCTGTGACTTACGGTTCAAGTTATTCACAGAAACATGGTTCTGAACTTTGCTGCCAGCCGCGAAAGCGAAAATAACCAAGATCGAGCGTCTAGGATTTACTTGTCAATAGCTCGCCTGGGAAACATCCAGAGAAGTCAAAGACAGTGCTTCTATACTAATTGCCAGGCGCTGAAACGAATGCCGCCAAGATTTAGCGTCTATGACTTACGGTTCAAGAATTAGCCTCAGAAACAGTGGGAAACAGTGCTTTTATACTAATTGCCAGGCGCTGAGACGAATGCCGCCAAGTGCGAGCGTCTATGACTTACGGTTCAAGAATTAGCCTCAGAAACAGTGGTTCTGAACATGCTGCCAATAGCTCGCCTGGGAAACATCCAGAGAAGTCCAAGATTGTGTTTTTTAGACTGGCTGCCACGAGCTGAAACGAATGCAGCCAAGAGCGAGCGTCTGTGACTTACGGTTCAAGAGTTATTCACAGAAACATGGTTCTGAACTTTGCTGCCAGCCGCGAAAGCGAAAATAACCAAGATCGAGCGTCTAGGATTTACTTGTCAATAGCTCGCCTGGGAAACATCCAGAGAAGTCAAAGACAGTGCTTCTATACTAATTGCCAGGCGCTGAGACGAATGCCGCCAAGATTTAGCGTCTATGACTTACGGTTCAAGAATTAGCCTCAGAAACAGTGGGAAACAGTGCTTTTATACTAATTGCCAGGCGCTGAGACGAATGCCGCCAAGTGCGAGCGTCTATGACTTACGGTTCAAGAATTAGCCTCAGAAACAGTGGTTCTGAACATGCTGCCAATAGCTCGCCTGGGAAACATCCAGAGAAGTCAAAGATTGTGTTTTTTAGACTGGCTGCCACGAGCTGAAACGAATGCAGCCAAGAGCGAGCGTCTGTGACTTACGGTTCAAAAGTTATTCACAGAAACATGGTTCTGAACTTTGCTGCCAGCCGCGAAATCGAAAATAACCAAGATCGAGCGTCTAGGATTTACTTGTCAATAGCTCGCCTGGGAAACATCCAGAGAAGTCAAAGACAGTGCTTCTATACTAATTGCCAGGCGCTGAGAGGAAAGCCGCCAAGATCTAGCGTCTATGACTTACGGTTCAAGAATTAGCCTCAGAAACAGTGGGAAAGAGTGCTTCTATACTAATTGCCAGGCGCTGAGACGAATGCCGCCAAGATCGAGCGTCTATGACTTACGGTTCAAGAATTAGCCTCAGAAACAGTGGTTCTGAACATGCTGCCAATAGCTCGCCTGGGAAACATCCAGAGAAGTCCAAGATTGTGTTTTTTAGACTGGCTGCCACGAGCTGAAACGAATGCAGCCAAGAGCTAGCGTCTGTGACTTACGGTTCAAAAGTTATTCACAGAAACATGGTTCTGAACTTTGCTGTCAGCCGCGAAAGCGAAAATAACCAAGATCGAGCGTCTAGGATTTACTTGTCAAAAGCTCGCCTGGGAAACATCCAGAGAAGTCAAAGAGTGCTTCTATACTAATTGCCAGGCGCTGAGAGGAAAGCCGCCAAGATCTAGCGTCTATGACTTACGGTTCAAGAATTAGCCTCAGAAACAGTGGGAAACAGTGCTTCTATACTAATTGCCAGGCGCTGAGACGAATGCCGCCAAGATCGAGCGTCTATGACTTACGGTTCAAGAATTAGCCTCAGAAACAGTGGTTCTGAACATGCTGCCAATAGCTCGCCTGGGAAACATCCAGAGAAGTCCAAGATAGTGTTTTTTAGACTGGCTGCCACGAGCTGAAACGAATGCAGCCAAGAGCGAGCGTCTGTGACTTACGGTTCAAGAGTTATTCACAGAAACATGGTTCTGAACTTTGCTGCCAGCCGCGAAAGCGAAAATAACCAAGATCGAGCGTCTAGGATTTACTTGTCAATAGCTCGCCTGGGAAACATCCAGAGAAGTCAAAGACAGTGCTTCTATACTAATTGACAGGCGCTGAGACGAATGCCGCCAAGATCGAGCGTCTATGACTTACGTTCAAGAATTAGCCTCAGAAACAGTGGGAAACAGTGCTTCTATACTAATTGCCAGGCGCTGAGACGAATGCCGCCAAGATCGAGCGTCTATGACTTACGGTTCAAGAATTAGCCTCAGAAACAGTGGTTCTGAACATGCTGCCAATAGCTCGCCTGGGAAACATCCAGAGAAGTCCAAGATTGTGTTTTTTAGACTGGCTGCCACAGCTGAAACGAATGCAGCCAAGAGCGAGCGTCTGTGACTTACGGTTCAAAAGTTATTCACAGAAACATGGTTCTGAACTTTGCTGCAGCCGCGAAAGCGAAAATAACCAAGATCGAGCGTCTAGGATTTACTTGTCAAAAGCTCGCCTGGGAAACATCCAGAGAAGTCAAAGACAGTGCTTCTATACTAATTGCCAGGCGCTGAGACGAATGCCGCCAAGATCTAGCGTCTATGACTTACGGTTCAAGAATTAGCCTCAGAAACAGTGGGAAACAGTGCTTCTATACTAATTGCCAGGCGCTGAGACGAATGCCGCCAAGATCGAGCGTCTATGACTTACGGTTCAAGAATTAGCCTAAGAAACAGTGGTTCTGAACATGCTGCCATAGCTCGCCTGGGAAACATCCAGAGAAGTCCAAGATTGTGTTTTTTAGACTGACTGCCACGAGCTGAAACGAATGCAGCCAAGAGCGAGCGTCTGTGACTTACGGTTCAAAAGTTATTCACAGAAACATGGTTCTGAACTTTGCTGCCAGCCGCGAAAGCGAAAATAACCAAGATCGAGCGTCTAGGATTTACTTGTCAAAAGCTCGCCTGGGAAACATCCAGAGAAGTCAAAGACAGTGCTTCTATACTAATTGCCAGGCGCTGAGACGAATGCCGCCAAGATCTAGCGTCTATGACTTACGGTTCTAGAATTAGCCTCAGAAACAGTGGGAGACAGTGCTTCTATACTAATTGCCAGGCGCTGAGACGAATGCCGCCAAGATCGAGCGTCTATGACACGGTTCAAGAATTAGCCTCAGAAACAGTGGTTCTGAACATGCTGCCAATAGCTCGCCTGGGAAACATCCAGAGAAGTCCAAGATAGTGTTTTTTAGACTGGCTGCCACGAGCTGAAACGAATGCAGCCAAGAGCGAGCGTCTGTGACTTACGGTTCAAGAGTTATTCACAGAAACATGGTTCTGAACTTTGCTGCCAGCCGCGAAAGCGAAAATAACCAAGATCGAGCGTCTAGGATTTACTTGTCAATAGCTCGCCTGGGAAACATCCAGAGAAGTCAAAGACAGTGGTTCTATACTAATTGCTAGGCGCTGAGACGAATGCCGCCAAGATCTAGCGTCTATGACTTACGGTTCAAGAATTAGCCTCAGAAACAGTGGGAAACAGTGCTTCTATACTAATTGCCAGGCGCTGAGACGAATGCCGCCAAGATCGAGCGTCTATGACTTACGGTTCAAGAATTAGCCTAAGAAACAGTGGTTCTGAACATGCTGCCAATAGCTCGCCTGGGAAACATCCAGAGAAGTCCAAGATAGTGTTTTTTAGACTGGCTGCCACGAGCTGAAACGAATGCAGCCAAGAGCGAGCGTCTGTGACTTACGGTTCAAGAGTTATTCACAGAAACATGGTTCTGAACTTTGCTGCCAGCCGCGAAAGCGAAAATAACCAAGATCGAGCGTCTAGGATTTACTTGTCAATAGCTCGCCTGGGAAACATCCAGAGAAGTCAAAGACAGTGCTTCTATACTAATTGCCAGGCGCTGAGACGAATGCCGCCAAGATCTAGCGTCTATGACTTACGGTTCAAGAATTAGCCTCAGAAACAGTGGGAAACAGTGCTTCTATACTAATTGCCAGGCGCTGAGACGAATGCCGCCAAGATCGAGCGTCTATGACTTACGGTTCAAGAATTAGCCTCAGAAACAGTGGTTCTGAACATGCTGCCAATAGCTCGCCTGGGAAACATCCAGAGAAGTCCAAGATTGTGTTTTTTAGACTGACTGCCACGAGCTGAAACGAATGCAGCCAAGAGCGAGCGTCTGTGACTTACGGTTCAAAAGTTATTCACAGAAACATGGTTCTGAACTTTGCTGCCAGCCGCGAAAGCGAAAATAACCAAGATCGAGCGTCTAGGATTTACTTGTCGAAAGCTCGCCTGGGAAACATCCAGAGAAGTCAAAGACAGTGCTTCTATACTAATTGCCAGGCGCTGAGAGGAAAGCCGCCAAGATCTAGCGTCTATGACTTACGGTTCAAGAATTAGCCTCAGAAACAGTGGGAAACAGTGCTTCTATACTAATTGCCAGGCGCTGAGACGAATGCCGCCAAGATCGAGCGTCTATGACACGGTTCAAGAATTAGCCTCAGAAACAGTGGTTCTGAACATGCTGCCAATAGCTCGCCTGGGAAACATCCAGAGAAGTCCAAGATAGTGTTTTTTAGACTGGCTGCCACGAGCTGAAACGAATGCAGCCAAGAGCGAGCGTCTGTGACTTACGGTTCAAAAGTTATTCACAGAAACATGGTTCTGAACTTTGCTGCCAGCCGCGAAAGCGAAAATAACCAAGATCGAGCGTCTAGGATTTACTTGTCAATAGCTCGCCTGGGAAACATCCAGAGAAGTCAAAGACAGTGCTTCTATACTAATTGCCAGGCGCTGAGACGAATGCCGCCAAGATCTAGCGTCTATGACTTACGGTTCAAGAATTAGCCTCAGAAACAGTGGGAAACAGTGCTTCTATACTAATTGCCAGGCGCTGAGACGAATGCCGCCAAGATCGAGCGTCTATGACTTACGGTTCAAGAATTAGCCTCAGAAACAGTGGTTCTGAACATGCTGCCAATAGCTCGCCTGGGAAACATCCAGAGAGGTCCAAGATTGTGTTTTTTTAGACTGGCTGCCACGAGCTGAAACGAATGCAGCCAAGAGCGAGCGTCTGTGACTTACGGTTCAAAAGTTATTCACAGAAACATGGTTCTGAACTTTGCTGCCAGCCGCGAAAGCGAAAATAACCAAGATCGAGCGTCTAGGATTTACTTGTCAAAAGCTCGCCTGGGAAACATCCAGAGAAGTCAAAGACAGTGCTTCTATACTAATTGCCAGGCGCTGAGAGGAATGCCGCCAAGATCTAGCGTCTATGACTTACGGTTCAAGAATTAGCCTAAGAAACAGTGGTTCTGAACATGCTGCCAATAGCTCGCCTGGGAAACATCCAGAGAAGTCCAAGATTGTGTTTTTTAGACTGACTGCCACGAGCTGAAACGAATGCAGCCAAGAGCGAGCGTCTGTGACTTACGGTTCAAAAGTTATTCACAGAAACATGGTTCTGAACTTTGCTGCAAGCCGCGAAAGCGAAAATAACCAAGATCGAGCGTCTAGGATTTACTTGTCAAAAGCTCGCCTGGGAAACATCCAGAGAAGTCAAAGACAGTGCTTCTATACTAATTGCCAGGCGCTGAGAGGAAAGCCGCCAAGATCTAGCGTCTATGACTTACGGTTCAAGAATTAGCCTCAGAAACAGTGGGAAACAGTGCTTCTATACTAATTGCCAGGCGCTGAGACGAATGCCGCCAAGATCGAGCGTCTATGACACGGTTCAAGAATTAGCCTCAGAAACAGTGGTTCTGAACATGCTGCCAATAGCTCGCCTGGGAAACATCCAGAGAAGTCCAAGATTGTGTTTTTTAGACTGGCTGCCACGAGCTGAAACGAATGCAGCCAAGAGCGAGCGTCTGTGACTTACGGTTCAAAAGTTATTCACAGAAACATGGTTCTGAACTTTGCTGCCAGCCGCGAAAGCGAAAATAACCAAGATCGAGCGTCTAGGATTTACTTGTCAAAAGCTCGCCTGGGAAACATCCAGAGAAGTCAAAGACAGTGCTTCTTTACTAATTGCCAGGCGCTGAGAGGAATGCCGCCAAGATCTAGCGTCTATGACTTACGGTTCAAGAATTAGCCTCAGAAACAGTGGTTCTGAACATGCTGCCAATAGCTCGCCTGGGAAACATCCAGAGAAGTCCAAGATTGTGTTTTTTAGACTGGCTGCCACGAGCTGAAACGAATGCAGCCAAGAGCGAGCGTCTGTGACTTACGGTTCAAAAGTTATTCACAGAAACATGGTTCTGAACTTTGCTGCCAGCCGCGAAAGCGAAAATAACCAAGATCGAGCGTCTAGGATTTACTTGTCAAAAGCTCGCCTGGGAAACATCCAGAGAAGTCAAAGACTGCTTCTATACTAATTGCCAGGCGCTGAGAGGAAAGCCGCCAAGATCTAGCGTCTATGACTTACGGTTCAAGAATTAGCCTCAGAAACAGTGGGAAACAGTGCTTCTATACTAATTGCCAGGCGCTGAGACGAATGCCGCCAAGATCGAGCGTCTATGACTTACGGTTCAAGAATTAGCCTCAGAATCACTGGTTCTGAACATGCTGCCAATAGCTCGCCTGGGAAACATCCAGAGAAGTCCAAGATTGTGTTTTTTAGACTGGCTGCCACGAGCTGAAACGAATGCAGCCAAGAGCGAGCGTCTGTGACTTACGGTTCAAGTTATTCACAGAAACATGGTTCTGAACTTTGCTGCCAGCCGCGAAAGCGAAAATAACCAAGATCGAGCGTCTAGGATTTACTTGTCAATAGCTCGCCTGGGAAACATCCAGAGAAGTCAAAGACAGTGCTTCTATACTAATTGCCAGGCGCTGAGACGAATGCCGCCAAGATTTAGCGTCTATGACTTACGGTTCAAGAATTAGCCTCAGAAACAGTGGGAAACAGTGCTTCTATACTAATTGCCAGGCGCTGAGACGAATGCCGCCAAGTGCGAGCGTCTATGACTTACGGTTCAAGAATTAGCCTCAGAAACAGTGGTTCTGAACATGCTGCCAATAGCTCGCCTGGGAAACATCCAGAGAAGTCCAAGATTGTGTTTTTTAGACTGGCTGCCACGAGCTGAAACGAATGCAGCCAAGAGCGAGCGTCTGTGACTTACGGTTCAAGTTATTCACAGAAACATGGTTCTGAACTTTGCTGCCAGCCGCGAAAGCGAAAATAACCAAGATCGAGCGTCTAGGATTTACTTGTCAATAGCTCGCCTGGGAAACATCCAGAGAAGTCAAAGACAGTGCTTCTATACTAATTGCCAGGCGCTGAAACGAATGCCGCCAAGATTTAGCGTCTATGACTTACGGTTCAAGAATTAGCCTCAGAAACAGTGGGAAACAGTGCTTTTATACTAATTGCCAGGCGCTGAGACGAATGCCGCCAAGTGCGAGCGTCTATGACTTACGGTTCAAGAATTAGCCTCAGAAACAGTGGTTCTGAACATGCTGCCAATAGCTCGCCTGGGAAACATCCAGAGAAGTCCAAGATTGTGTTTTTTAGACTGGCTGCCACGAGCTGAAACGAATGCAGCCAAGAGCGAGCGTCTGTGACTTACGGTTCAAGAGTTATTCACAGAAACATGGTTCTGAACTTTGCTGCCAGCCGCGAAAGCGAAAATAACCAAGATCGAGCGTCTAGGATTTACTTGTCAATAGCTCGCCTGGGAAACATCCAGAGAAGTCAAAGACAGTGCTTCTATACTAATTGCCAGGCGCTGAGACGAATGCCGCCAAGATCTAGCGTCTATGACTTACGGTTCAAGAATTAGCCTCAGAAACAGTGGGAAACAGTGCTTCTATACTAATTGCCAGGCGCTGAGACGAATGCCGCCAAGATCGAGCGTCTATGACTTACGGTTCAAGAATTAGCCTCAGAAACAGTGGTTCTGAACATGCTGCCAATAGCTCGCCTGGGAAACATCCAGAGAAGTCCAAGATTGTGTTTTTTAGACTGACTGCCACGAGCTGAAACGAATGCAGCCAAGAGCGAGCGTCTGTGACTTACGGTTCAAAAGTTATTCACAGAAACATGGTTCTGAACTTTGCTGCCAGCCGCGAAAGCGAAAATAACCAAGATCGAGCGTCTAGGATTTACTTGTCGAAAGCTCGCCTGGGAAACATCCAGAGAAGTCAAAGACAGTGCTTCTATACTAATTGCCAGGCGCTGAGAGGAAAGCCGCCAAGATCTAGCGTCTATGACTTACGGTTCAAGAATTAGCCTCAGAAACAGTGGGAAACAGTGCTTCTATACTAATTGCCAGGCGCTGAGACGAATGCCGCCAAGATCGAGCGTCTATGACACGGTTCAAGAATTAGCCTCAGAAACAGTGGTTCTGAACATGCTGCCAATAGCTCGCCTGGGAAACATCCAGAGAAGTCCAAGATAGTGTTTTTTAGACTGGCTGCCACGAGCTGAAACGAATGCAGCCAAGAGCGAGCGTCTGTGACTTACGGTTCAAAAGTTATTCACAGAAACATGGTTCTGAACTTTGCTGCCAGCCGCGAAAGCGAAAATAACCAAGATCGAGCGTCTAGGATTTACTTGTCAATAGCTCGCCTGGGAAACATCCAGAGAAGTCAAAGACAGTGCTTCTATACTAATTGCCAGGCGCTGAGACGAATGCCGCCAAGATCTAGCGTCTATGACTTACGGTTCAAGAATTAGCCTCAGAAACAGTGGGAAACAGTGCTTCTATACTAATTGCCAGGCGCTGAGACGAATGCCGCCAAGATCGAGCGTCTATGACTTACGGTTCAAGAATTAGCCTCAGAAACAGTGGTTCTGAACATGCTGCCAATAGCTCGCCTGGGAAACATCCAGAGAGGTCCAAGATTGTGTTTTTTTAGACTGGCTGCCACGAGCTGAAACGAATGCAGCCAAGAGCGAGCGTCTGTGACTTACGGTTCAAAAGTTATTCACAGAAACATGGTTCTGAACTTTGCTGCCAGCCGCGAAAGCGAAAATAACCAAGATCGAGCGTCTAGGATTTACTTGTCAAAAGCTCGCCTGGGAAACATCCAGAGAAGTCAAAGACAGTGCTTCTATACTAATTGCCAGGCGCTGAGAGGAATGCCGCCAAGATCTAGCGTCTATGACTTACGGTTCAAGAATTAGCCTAAGAAACAGTGGTTCTGAACATGCTGCCAATAGCTCGCCTGGGAAACATCCAGAGAAGTCCAAGATTGTGTTTTTTAGACTGACTGCCACGAGCTGAAACGAATGCAGCCAAGAGCGAGCGTCTGTGACTTACGGTTCAAAAGTTATTCACAGAAACATGGTTCTGAACTTTGCTGCAAGCCGCGAAAGCGAAAATAACCAAGATCGAGCGTCTAGGATTTACTTGTCAAAAGCTCGCCTGGGAAACATCCAGAGAAGTCAAAGACAGTGCTTCTATACTAATTGCCAGGCGCTGAGAGGAAAGCCGCCAAGATCTAGCGTCTATGACTTACGGTTCAAGAATTAGCCTCAGAAACAGTGGGAAACAGTGCTTCTATACTAATTGCCAGGCGCTGAGACGAATGCCGCCAAGATCGAGCGTCTATGACACGGTTCAAGAATTAGCCTCAGAAACAGTGGTTCTGAACATGCTGCCAATAGCTCGCCTGGGAAACATCCAGAGAAGTCCAAGATTGTGTTTTTTAGACTGGCTGCCACGAGCTGAAACGAATGCAGCCAAGAGCGAGCGTCTGTGACTTACGGTTCAAAAGTTATTCACAGAAACATGGTTCTGAACTTTGCTGCCAGCCGCGAAAGCGAAAATAACCAAGATCGAGCGTCTAGGATTTACTTGTCAAAAGCTCGCCTGGGAAACATCCAGAGAAGTCAAAGACAGTGCTTCTTTACTAATTGCCAGGCGCTGAGAGGAATGCCGCCAAGATCTAGCGTCTATGACTTACGGTTCAAGAATTAGCCTCAGAAACAGTGGTTCTGAACATGCTGCCAATAGCTCGCCTGGGAAACATCCAGAGAAGTCCAAGATTGTGTTTTTTAGACTGGCTGCCACGAGCTGAAACGAATGCAGCCAAGAGCGAGCGTCTGTGACTTACGGTTCAAAAGTTATTCACAGAAACATGGTTCTGAACTTTGCTGCCAGCCGCGAAAGCGAAAATAACCAAGATCGAGCGTCTAGGATTTACTTGTCAAAAGCTCGCCTGGGAAACATCCAGAGAAGTCAAAGACTGCTTCTATACTAATTGCCAGGCGCTGAGAGGAAAGCCGCCAAGATCTAGCGTCTATGACTTACGGTTCAAGAATTAGCCTCAGAAACAGTGGGAAACAGTGCTTCTATACTAATTGCCAGGCGCTGAGACGAATGCCGCCAAGATCGAGCGTCTATGACTTACGGTTCAAGAATTAGCCTCAGAATCACTGGTTCTGAACATGCTGCCAATAGCTCGCCTGGGAAACATCCAGAGAAGTCCAAGATTGTGTTTTTTAGACTGGCTGCCACGAGCTGAAACGAATGCAGCCAAGAGCGAGCGTCTGTGACTTACGGTTCAAGTTATTCACAGAAACATGGTTCTGAACTTTGCTGCCAGCCGCGAAAGCGAAAATAACCAAGATCGAGCGTCTAGGATTTACTTGTCAATAGCTCGCCTGGGAAACATCCAGAGAAGTCAAAGACAGTGCTTCTATACTAATTGCCAGGCGCTGAGACGAATGCCGCCAAGATTTAGCGTCTATGACTTACGGTTCAAGAATTAGCCTCAGAAACAGTGGGAAACAGTGCTTCTATACTAATTGCCAGGCGCTGAGACGAATGCCGCCAAGTGCGAGCGTCTATGACTTACGGTTCAAGAATTAGCCTCAGAAACAGTGGTTCTGAACATGCTGCCAATAGCTCGCCTGGGAAACATCCAGAGAAGTCCAAGATTGTGTTTTTTAGACTGGCTGCCACGAGCTGAAACGAATGCAGCCAAGAGCGAGCGTCTGTGACTTACGGTTCAAGTTATTCACAGAAACATGGTTCTGAACTTTGCTGCCAGCCGCGAAAGCGAAAATAACCAAGATCGAGCGTCTAGGATTTACTTGTCAATAGCTCGCCTGGGAAACATCCAGAGAAGTCAAAGACAGTGCTTCTATACTAATTGCCAGGCGCTGAAACGAATGCCGCCAAGATTTAGCGTCTATGACTTACGGTTCAAGAATTAGCCTCAGAAACAGTGGGAAACAGTGCTTTTATACTAATTGCCAGGCGCTGAGACGAATGCCGCCAAGTGCGAGCGTCTATGACTTACGGTTCAAGAATTAGCCTCAGAAACAGTGGTTCTGAACATGCTGCCAATAGCTCGCCTGGGAAACATCCAGAGAAGTCCAAGATTGTGTTTTTTAGACTGGCTGCCACGAGCTGAAACGAATGCAGCCAAGAGCGAGCGTCTGTGACTTACGGTTCAAGAGTTATTCACAGAAACATGGTTCTGAACTTTGCTGCCAGCCGCGAAAGCGAAAATAACCAAGATCGAGCGTCTAGGATTTACTTGTCAATAGCTCGCCTGGGAAACATCCAGAGAAGTCAAAGACAGTGCTTCTATACTAATTGCCAGGCGCTGAGACGAATGCCGCCAAGATTTAGCGTCTATGACTTACGGTTCAAGAATTAGCCTCAGAAACAGTGGGAAACAGTGCTTTTATACTAATTGCCAGGCGCTGAGACGAATGCCGCCAAGTGCGAGCGTCTATGACTTACGGTTCAAGAATTAGCCTCAGAAACAGTGGTTCTGAACATGCTGCCAATAGCTCGCCTGGGAAACATCCAGAGAAGTCAAAGATTGTGTTTTTTAGACTGGCTGCCACGAGCTGAAACGAATGCAGCCAAGAGCGAGCGTCTGTGACTTACGGTTCAAAAGTTATTCACAGAAACATGGTTCTGAACTTTGCTGCCAGCCGCGAAATCGAAAATAACCAAGATCGAGCGTCTAGGATTTACTTGTCAATAGCTCGCCTGGGAAACATCCAGAGAAGTCAAAGACAGTGCTTCTATACTAATTGCCAGGCGCTGAGACGAATGCCGCCAAGATCTAGCGTCTATGACTTACGGTTCAAGAATTAGCCTCAGAAACAGTGGGAAACAGTGCTTCTATACTAATTGCCAGGCGCTGAGACGAATGCCGCCAAGTGCGAGCGTCTATGACTTACGGTTCAAGAATTAGCCTCAGAAACAGTGGTTCTGAACATGCTGCCAATAGCTCGCCTGGGAAACATCCAGAGAAGTCCAAGATTGTGTTTTTTAGACTGGCTGCCACGAGCTGAAACGAATGCAGCCAAGAGCGAGCGTCTGTGACTTACGGTTCAAGAGTTATTCACAGAAACATGGTTCTGAACTTTGCTGCCAGCCGCGAAAGCGAAAATAACCAAGATCGAGCGTCTAGGATTTACTTGTCAATAGCTCGCCTGGGAAACATCCAGAGAAGTCAAAGACAGTGCTTCTATACTAATTGCCAGGCGCTGAGAGGAAAGCCGCCAAGATCTAGCGTCTATGACTTACGGTTCAAGAATTAGCCTCAGAAACAGTGGGAAAGAGTGCTTCTATACTAATTGCCAGGCGCTGAGACGAATGCCGCCAAGATCGAGCGTCTATGACTTACGGTTCAAGAATTAGCCTCAGAAACAGTGGTTCTGAACATGCTGCCAATAGCTCGCCTGGGAAACATCCAGAGAAGTCCAAGATTGTGTTTTTTAGACTGGCTGCCACGAGCTGAAACGAATGCAGCCAAGAGCTAGCGTCTGTGACTTACGGTTCAAAAGTTATTCACAGAAACATGGTTCTGAACTTTGCTGTCAGCCGCGAAAGCGAAAATAACCAAGATCGAGCGTCTAGGATTTACTTGTCAAAAGCTCGCCTGGGAAACATCCAGAGAAGTCAAAGAGTGCTTCTATACTAATTGCCAGGCGCTGAGAGGAAAGCCGCCAAGATCTAGCGTCTATGACTTACGGTTCAAGAATTAGCCTCAGAAACAGTGGGAAACAGTGCTTCTATACTAATTGCCAGGCGCTGAGACGAATGCCGCCAAGATCGAGCGTCTATGACTTACGGTTCAAGAATTAGCCTCAGAAACAGTGGTTCTGAACATGCTGCCAATAGCTCGCCTGGGAAACATCCAGAGAAGTCCAAGATAGTGTTTTTTAGACTGGCTGCCACGAGCTGAAACGAATGCAGCCAAGAGCGAGCGTCTGTGACTTACGGTTCAAGAGTTATTCACAGAAACATGGTTCTGAACTTTGCTGCCAGCCGCGAAAGCGAAAATAACCAAGATCGAGCGTCTAGGATTTACTTGTCAATAGCTCGCCTGGGAAACATCCAGAGAAGTCAAAGACAGTGCTTCTATACTAATTGACAGGCGCTGAGACGAATGCCGCCAAGATCGAGCGTCTATGACTTACGGTTCAAGAATTAGCCTCAGAAACAGTGGGAAACAGTGCTTCTATACTAATTGCCAGGCGCTGAGACGAATGCCGCCAAGATCGAGCGTCTATGACTTACGGTTCAAGAATTAGCCTCAGAAACAGTGGTTCTGAACATGCTGCCAATAGCTCGCCTGGGAAACATCCAGAGAAGTCCAAGATTGTGTTTTTTAGACTGGCTGCCACGAGCTGAAACGAATGCAGCCAAGAGCGAGCGTCTGTGACTTACGGTTCAAAAGTTATTCACAGAAACATGGTTCTGAACTTTGCTGCCAGCCGCGAAAGCGAAAATAACCAAGATCGAGCGTCTAGGATTTACTTGTCAAAAGCTCGCCTGGGAAACATCCAGAGAAGTCAAAGACAGTGCTTCTATACTAATTGCCAGGCGCTGAGACGAATGCCGCCAAGATCTAGCGTCTATGACTTACGGTTCAAGAATTAGCCTCAGAAACAGTGGGAAACAGTGCTTCTATACTAATTGCCAGGCGCTGAGACGAATGCCGCCAAGATCGAGCGTCTATGACTTACGGTTCAAGAATTAGCCTAAGAAACAGTGGTTCTGAACATGCTGCCAATAGCTCGCCTGGGAAACATCCAGAGAAGTCCAAGATTGTGTTTTTTAGACTGACTGCCACGAGCTGAAACGAATGCAGCCAAGAGCGAGCGTCTGTGACTTACGGTTCAAAAGTTATTCACAGAAACATGGTTCTGAACTTTGCTGCCAGCCGCGAAAGCGAAAATAACCAAGATCGAGCGTCTAGGATTTACTTGTCAAAAGCTCGCCTGGGAAACATCCAGAGAAGTCAAAGACAGTGCTTCTATACTAATTGCCAGGCGCTGAGACGAATGCCGCCAAGATCTAGCGTCTATGACTTACGGTTCTAGAATTAGCCTCAGAAACAGTGGGAGACAGTGCTTCTATACTAATTGCCAGGCGCTGAGACGAATGCCGCCAAGATCGAGCGTCTATGACACGGTTCAAGAATTAGCCTCAGAAACAGTGGTTCTGAACATGCTGCCAATAGCTCGCCTGGGAAACATCCAGAGAAGTCCAAGATAGTGTTTTTTAGACTGGCTGCCACGAGCTGAAACGAATGCAGCCAAGAGCGAGCGTCTGTGACTTACGGTTCAAGAGTTATTCACAGAAACATGGTTCTGAACTTTGCTGCCAGCCGCGAAAGCGAAAATAACCAAGATCGAGCGTCTAGGATTTACTTGTCAATAGCTCGCCTGGGAAACATCCAGAGAAGTCAAAGACAGTGGTTCTATACTAATTGCTAGGCGCTGAGACGAATGCCGCCAAGATCTAGCGTCTATGACTTACGGTTCAAGAATTAGCCTCAGAAACAGTGGGAAACAGTGCTTCTATATTTATTGCCAGGCGCTGAGACGAATGCCGCCAAGATCGAGCGTCTATGACTTACGGTTCAAGAATTAGCCTAAGAAACAGTGGTTCTGAACATGCTGCCAATAGCTCGCCTGGGAAACATCCAGAGAAGTCCAAGATAGTGTTTTTTAGACTGGCTGCCACGAGCTGAAACGAATGCAGCCAAGAGCGAGCGTCTGTGACTTACGGTTCAAGAGTTATTCACAGAAACATGGTTCTGAACTTTGCTGCCAGCCGCGAAAGCGAAAATAACCAAGATCGAGCGTCTAGGATTTACTTGTCAATAGCTCGCCTGGGAAACATCCAGAGAAGTCAAAGACAGTGCTTCTATACTAATTGCCAGGCGCTGAGACGAATGCCGCCAAGATCTAGCGTCTATGACTTACGGTTCAAGAATTAGCCTCAGAAACAGTGGGAAACAGTGCTTCTATACTAATTGCCAGGCGCTGAGACGAATGCCGCCAAGATCGAGCGTCTATGACTTACGGTTCAAGAATTAGCCTCAGAAACAGTGGTTCTGAACATGCTGCCAATAGCTCGCCTGGGAAACATCCAGAGAAGTCCAAGATTGTGTTTTTTAGACTGACTGCCACGAGCTGAAACGAATGCAGCCAAGAGCGAGCGTCTGTGACTTACGGTTCAAAAGTTATTCACAGAAACATGGTTCTGAACTTTGCTGCCAGCCGCGAAAGCGAAAATAACCAAGATCGAGCGTCTAGGATTTACTTGTCGAAAGCTCGCCTGGGAAACATCCAGAGAAGTCAAAGACAGTGCTTCTATACTAATTGCCAGGCGCTGAGAGGAAAGCCGCCAAGATCTAGCGTCTATGACTTACGGTTCAAGAATTAGCCTCAGAAACAGTGGGAAACAGTGCTTCTATACTAATTGCCAGGCGCTGAGACGAATGCCGCCAAGATCGAGCGTCTATGACACGGTTCAAGAATTAGCCTCAGAAACAGTGGTTCTGAACATGCTGCCAATAGCTCGCCTGGGAAACATCCAGAGAAGTCCAAGATAGTGTTTTTTAGACTGGCTGCCACGAGCTGAAACGAATGCAGCCAAGAGCGAGCGTCTGTGACTTACGGTTCAAAAGTTATTCACAGAAACATGGTTCTGAACTTTGCTGCCAGCCGCGAAAGCGAAAATAACCAAGATCGAGCGTCTAGGATTTACTTGTCAATAGCTCGCCTGGGAAACATCCAGAGAAGTCAAAGACAGTGCTTCTATACTAATTGCCAGGCGCTGAGACGAATGCCGCCAAGATCTAGCGTCTATGACTTACGGTTCAAGAATTAGCCTCAGAAACAGTGGGAAACAGTGCTTCTATACTAATTGCCAGGCGCTGAGACGAATGCCGCCAAGATCGAGCGTCTATGACTTACGGTTCAAGAATTAGCCTCAGAAACAGTGGTTCTGAACATGCTGCCAATAGCTCGCCTGGGAAACATCCAGAGAGGTCCAAGATTGTGTTTTTTTAGACTGGCTGCCACGAGCTGAAACGAATGCAGCCAAGAGCGAGCGTCTGTGACTTACGGTTCAAAAGTTATTCACAGAAACATGGTTCTGAACTTTGCTGCCAGCCGCGAAAGCGAAAATAACCAAGATCGAGCGTCTAGGATTTACTTGTCAAAAGCTCGCCTGGGAAACATCCAGAGAAGTCAAAGACAGTGCTTCTATACTAATTGCCAGGCGCTGAGAGGAATGCCGCCAAGATCTAGCGTCTATGACTTACGGTTCAAGAATTAGCCTAAGAAACAGTGGTTCTGAACATGCTGCCAATAGCTCGCCTGGGAAACATCCAGAGAAGTCCAAGATTGTGTTTTTTAGACTGACTGCCACGAGCTGAAACGAATGCAGCCAAGAGCGAGCGTCTGTGACTTACGGTTCAAAAGTTATTCACAGAAACATGGTTCTGAACTTTGCTGCAAGCCGCGAAAGCGAAAATAACCAAGATCGAGCGTCTAGGATTTACTTGTCAAAAGCTCGCCTGGGAAACATCCAGAGAAGTCAAAGACAGTGCTTCTATACTAATTGCCAGGCGCTGAGAGGAAAGCCGCCAAGATCTAGCGTCTATGACTTACGGTTCAAGAATTAGCCTCAGAAACAGTGGGAAACAGTGCTTCTATACTAATTGCCAGGCGCTGAGACGAATGCCGCCAAGATCGAGCGTCTATGACACGGTTCAAGAATTAGCCTCAGAAACAGTGGTTCTGAACATGCTGCCAATAGCTCGCCTGGGAAACATCCAGAGAAGTCCAAGATTGTGTTTTTTAGACTGGCTGCCACGAGCTGAAACGAATGCAGCCAAGAGCGAGCGTCTGTGACTTACGGTTCAAAAGTTATTCACAGAAACATGGTTCTGAACTTTGCTGCCAGCCGCGAAAGCGAAAATAACCAAGATCGAGCGTCTAGGATTTACTTGTCAAAAGCTCGCCTGGGAAACATCCAGAGAAGTCAAAGACAGTGCTTCTTTACTAATTGCCAGGCGCTGAGAGGAATGCCGCCAAGATCTAGCGTCTATGACTTACGGTTCAAGAATTAGCCTCAGAAACAGTGGTTCTGAACATGCTGCCAATAGCTCGCCTGGGAAACATCCAGAGAAGTCCAAGATTGTGTTTTTTAGACTGGCTGCCACGAGCTGAAACGAATGCAGCCAAGAGCGAGCGTCTGTGACTTACGGTTCAAAAGTTATTCACAGAAACATGGTTCTGAACTTTGCTGCCAGCCGCGAAAGCGAAAATAACCAAGATCGAGCGTCTAGGATTTACTTGTCAAAAGCTCGCCTGGGAAACATCCAGAGAAGTCAAAGACTGCTTCTATACTAATTGCCAGGCGCTGAGAGGAAAGCCGCCAAGATCTAGCGTCTATGACTTACGGTTCAAGAATTAGCCTCAGAAACAGTGGGAAACAGTGCTTCTATACTAATTGCCAGGCGCTGAGACGAATGCCGCCAAGATCGAGCGTCTATGACTTACGGTTCAAGAATTAGCCTCAGAATCACTGGTTCTGAACATGCTGCCAATAGCTCGCCTGGGAAACATCCAGAGAAGTCCAAGATTGTGTTTTTTAGACTGGCTGCCACGAGCTGAAACGAATGCAGCCAAGAGCGAGCGTCTGTGACTTACGGTTCAAGTTATTCACAGAAACATGGTTCTGAACTTTGCTGCCAGCCGCGAAAGCGAAAATAACCAAGATCGAGCGTCTAGGATTTACTTGTCAATAGCTCGCCTGGGAAACATCCAGAGAAGTCAAAGACAGTGCTTCTATACTAATTGCCAGGCGCTGAGACGAATGCCGCCAAGATTTAGCGTCTATGACTTACGGTTCAAGAATTAGCCTCAGAAACAGTGGGAAACAGTGCTTCTATACTAATTGCCAGGCGCTGAGACGAATGCCGCCAAGTGCGAGCGTCTATGACTTACGGTTCAAGAATTAGCCTCAGAAACAGTGGTTCTGAACATGCTGCCAATAGCTCGCCTGGGAAACATCCAGAGAAGTCCAAGATTGTGTTTTTTAGACTGGCTGCCACGAGCTGAAACGAATGCAGCCAAGAGCGAGCGTCTGTGACTTACGGTTCAAGTTATTCACAGAAACATGGTTCTGAACTTTGCTGCCAGCCGCGAAAGCGAAAATAACCAAGATCGAGCGTCTAGGATTTACTTGTCAATAGCTCGCCTGGGAAACATCCAGAGAAGTCAAAGACAGTGCTTCTATACTAATTGCCAGGCGCTGAAACGAATGCCGCCAAGATTTAGCGTCTATGACTTACGGTTCAAGAATTAGCCTCAGAAACAGTGGGAAACAGTGCTTTTATACTAATTGCCAGGCGCTGAGACGAATGCCGCCAAGTGCGAGCGTCTATGACTTACGGTTCAAGAATTAGCCTCAGAAACAGTGGTTCTGAACATGCTGCCAATAGCTCGCCTGGGAAACATCCAGAGAAGTCCAAGATTGTGTTTTTTAGACTGGCTGCCACGAGCTGAAACGAATGCAGCCAAGAGCGAGCGTCTGTGACTTACGGTTCAAGAGTTATTCACAGAAACATGGTTCTGAACTTTGCTGCCAGCCGCGAAAGCGAAAATAACCAAGATCGAGCGTCTAGGATTTACTTGTCAATAGCTCGCCTGGGAAACATCCAGAGAAGTCAAAGACAGTGCTTCTATACTAATTGCCAGGCGCTGAGACGAATGCCGCCAAGATTTAGCGTCTATGACTTACGGTTCAAGAATTAGCCTCAGAAACAGTGGAAACAGTGCTTTTATACTAATTGCCAGGCGCTGAGACGAATGCCGCCAAGTGCGAGCGTCTATGACTTACGGTTCAAGAATTAGCCTCAGAAACAGTGGTTCTGAACATGCTGCCAATAGCTCGCCTGGGAAACATCCAGAGAAGTCCAAGATTGTGTTTTTTAGACTGACTGCCACGAGCTGAAACGAATGCAGCCAAGAGCGAGCGTCTGTGACTTACGGTTCAAAAGTTATTCACAGAAACATGGTTCTGAACTTTGCTGCCAGCCGCGAAAGCGAAAATAACCAAGATCGAGCGTCTAGGATTTACTTGTCAAAAGCTCGCCTGGGAAACATCCAGAGAAGTCAAAGACAGTGCTTCTATACTAATTGCCAGGCGCTGAGAGGAAAGCCGCCAAGATCTAGCGTCTATGACTTACGGTTCAAGAATTAGCCTCAGAAACAGTGGGAAACAGTGCTTCTATACTAATTGCCAGGCGCTGAGACGAATGCCGCCAAGATCGAGCGTCTATGACACGGTTCAAGAATTAGCCTCAGAAACAGTGGTTCTGAACATGCTGCCAATAGCTCGCCTGGGAAACATCCAGAGAAGTCCAAGATAGTGTTTTTTAGACTGGCTGCCACGAGCTGAAACGAATGCAGCCAAGAGCGAGCGTCTGTGACTTACGGTTCAAAAGTTATTCACAGAAACATGGTTCTGAACTTTGCTGCCAGCCGCGAAAGCGAAAATAACCAAGATCGAGCGTCTAGGATTTACTTGTCAATAGCTCGCCTGGGAAACATCCAGAGAAGTCAAAGACAGTGCTTCTATACTAATTGCCAGGCGCTGAGACGAATGCCGCCAAGATCTAGCGTCTATGACTTACGGTTCAAGAATTAGCCTCAGAAACAGTGGGAAACAGTGCTTCTATACTAATTGCCAGGCGCTGAGACGAATGCCGCCAAGATCGAGCGTCTATGACTTACGGTTCAAGAATTAGCCTCAGAAACAGTGGTTCTGAACATGCTGCCAATAGCTCGCCTGGGAAACATCCAGAGAAGTCCAAGATAGTGTTTTTTAGACTGGCTGCCACGAGCTGAAACGAATGCAGCCAAGAGCGAGCGTCTGTGACTTACGGTTCAAGAGTTATTCACAGAAACATGGTTCTGAACTTTGCTGCCAGCCGCGAAAGCGAAAATAACCAAGATCGAGCGTCTAGGATTTACTTGTCAATAGCTCGCCTGGGAAACATCCAGAGAAGTCAAAGACAGTGCTTCTATACTAATTGACAGGCGCTGAGACGAATGCCGCCAAGATCGAGCGTCTATGACTTACGGTTCAAGAATTAGCCTCAGAAACAGTGGGAAACAGTGCTTCTATACTAATTGCCAGGCGCTGAGACGAATGCCGCCAAGATCGAGCGTCTATGACTTACGGTTCAAGAATCAGCCTCAGAAACAGTGGTTCTGAACATGCTGCCAATAGCTCGCCTGGGAAACATCCAGAGAAGTCCAAGATAGTGTTTTTAGACTGGCTGCCACGAGCTGAAACGAATGCAGCCAAGAGCGAGCGTCTGTGACTTACGGTTCAAAGTTATTCACAGAAACATGGTTCTGAACTTTGCTGCCAGCCGCGAAAGCGAAAATAACCAAGATCGAGCGTCTAGGATTTACTTGTCAAAAGCTCGCCTGGGAAACATCCAGAGAAGTCAAAGACAGTGCTTCTATACTAATTGCCAGGCGCTGAGAGGAAAGCCGCCAAGATCTAGCGTCTATGACTTACGGTTCAAGAATTAGCCTCAGAAACAGTGGGAAACAGTGCTTCTATACTAATTGCCAGGCGCTGAGACGAATGCCGCCAAGTGCGAGCGTCTATGACTTACGGTTCAAGAATTAGCCTCAGAAACAGTGGTTCTGAACATGCTGCCAATAGCTCGCCTGGGAAACATCCAGAGAAGTCCAAGATTGTGTTTTTTAGACTGGCTGCCACGAGCTGAAACGAATGCAGCCAAGAGCGAGCGTCTGTGACTTACGGTTCAAGAGTTATTCACAGAAACATGGTTCTGAACTTTGCTGCCAGCCGCGAAAGCGAAAATAACCAAGATCGAGCGTCTAGGATTTACTTGTCAATAGCTCGCCTGGGAAACATCCAGAGAAGTCAAAGACAGTGCTTCTATACTAATTGTCAGGCGCTGAAACGAATGCCGCCAAGATTTAGCGTCTATGACTTACGGTTCAAGAATTAGCCTCAGAAACAGTGGGAAACAGTGCTTTTATACTAATTGCCAGGCGCTGAGACGAATGCCGCCAAGTGCGAGCGTCTATGACTTACGGTTCAAGAATTAGCCTCAGAAACAGTGGTTCTGAACATGCTGCCAATAGCTCGCCTGGGAAACATCCAGAGAAGTCAATGACAGTGCTTCTATACTAATTGCCAGGCGCTGAGACGAATGCCGCCAAGATCGAGCGTCTAATACTTACGGTTCAAGAATTAGCCTCAGAAACAGTGGGAAACAGTGCTTCTATACTAATTGCCAGGCGCTGAGACGAATGCCGCCAAGATCGAGCGTCTATGACTTACGGTTCAAGAATTAGCCTCAGAAACAGTGGTTCTGAACATGCTGCCAATAGCTCGCCTGGGAAACATCCAGAGAAGTCCAAGATTGTGTTTTTTAGACTGGCTGCCACGAGCTGAAACGAATGCAGCCAAGAGCTAGCGTCTGTGACTTACGGTTCAAAGTTATTCACAGAAACATGGTTCTGAACTTTGCTGCCAGCCGCGAAAGCGAAAATAACCAAGATCGAGCGTCTAGGATTTACTTGTCAATAGCTCGCCTGGGAAACATCCAGAGAAGTCAAAGACAGTGCTTCTATACTAATTGCCAGGCGCTGAGACGAATGCCGCCAAGATCTAGCGTCTATGACTTACGGTTCAAGAATTAGCCTCAGAAACAGTGGGAAATAGTGCTTCTATACTAATTGCCAGGCGCTGAGACGAATGCCGCCAAGATCGAGCGTCTATGACTTACGGTTCAAGAATTAGCCTAAGAAACAGTGGTTCTGAACATGCTGCCAATAGCTCGCCTGGGAAACATCCAGAGAAGTCCAAGATTGTGTTTTTAGACTGGCTGCCACGAGCTGAAACGAATGCAGCCAAGAGCGAGCGTCTGTGACTTACGGTTCAAAAGTTATTCACAGAAACATGGTTCTGAACTTTGCTGCCAGCCGCGAAAGCGAAAATAACCAAGATCGAGCGTCTAGGATTTACTTGTCAATAGCTCGCCTGGGAAACATCCAGAGAAGTCAAAGACAGTGCTTCTATACTAATTGCCAGGCGCTGAGACGAATGCCGCCAAGATTTAGCGTCTATGACTTACGGTTCAAGAATTAGGCTCAGAAACAGTGGGAAACAGTGCTTCTATACTAATTGCCAGGCGCTGAGACGAATGCCGCCAAGTGCGAGCGTCTATGACTTACGGTTCAAGAATTAGCCTCAGAAACAGTAGTTCTGAACATGCTGCCAATAGCTCGCCTGGGAAACATCCAGAGAAGTCCAAGATTGTGTTTTTTAGACTGGCTGCCACGAGCTGAAACGAATGCAGCCAAGAGCGAGCGTCTGTGACTTACGGTTCAAAAGTTATTCACAGAAACCATGGTTCTGAACTTTGCTGCCAGCCGCGAAAGCGAAAATAACCAAGATCGAGCGTCTAGGATTTACTTGTCAAAAGCTCGCCTGGGAAACATCCAGAGAAGTCAAAGACAGTGCTTCTATACTAATTGCCAGGCGCTGAGACGAATGCCGCCAAGATCTAGCGTCTATGACTTACGGTTCAAGAATTAGCCTCAGAAGCACTGTTTCCCACTGTTTCTGAGGCTAATTCTTGAACCGTAAGTCATAGACGCTCGATCTTGGCGGCATTTGTTTAAGCGCCTGCCAATTAGAATAGAAGCACTGTTTCCCACTGTTTCTGAGGCTAATTCTTGAACCGTAAGTCATAGACGCTAGATCTTGGCGGCATTCGTCTCAGCGCCTGGCAATTAGTATATAAGCACTGTATTTGACTTCTATGGATGTTTCCCAGGCGAGCTATTGACAAGCAAATCCTAGACGCTCGATCTTGGTTATTTTCGCTTTCGCGGCTGCAGCAAAGTTCAGAACCATGTTTCTGTGAATAACTCTTGAACCGTAAGTCACAGACGCTCGCTCTTGGCTGCATTCGTTTCAGCTCGTGGCAGCCAGTCTAATAAACACTATCTTGGACTTCTCTGGATGTTTCCCAGGCGAGCTATTGGCAGCATGTTCAGAACGACTGTTTCTGAGGCTAATTCTTGAACCGTAAGTCATAGACGCTCGATCTTGGCGGCATTCGTCTCAGCGCCTGGCAATTAGTATAGAAGCACTGTTTCCCACTGTTTCTGAGGCTAATTCTTGAACCGTAAGTCATAGACGCTAGATCTTGGCGGCATTCGTCTCAGCGCCTGGCAATTAGTATAGAAGCACTGTCTTTGACTTCTCTGGATGTTTCCCAGGCGAGCTATTGACAAGTAAATCCTAGACGCTCGATCTTGGTTATTTTCGCTTTCGCGGCTGGCAGCAAAGTTCAGAACCATGTTTCTGTGAATAACTTTTGAACCGTAAGTCACAGACGCTCGCTCTTGGCTGCATTCGTTTCAGCTCGTGGCAGCCAGTCTAAAAAACACTATCTTTGACTTCTCTGGATGTTTCCCAGGCGAGCTATTGGCAGCATGTTCAGAACCACTGTTTCTGAGGCTAATTCTTGAACCGTAAGTCATAGACGCTCGCTCTTGGCGGCATTCGTCTCAGCGCCTGGCAGTTAGTATAGAAGCACTGTTTCCCACTGTTTCTGAGGCTAATTCTTGAACCGTAAGTCATAGACGCTCGATCTTGGCGGCATTTGTTTAAGCGCCTGCCAATTAGAATAGAAGCACTGTTTCCCACTGTTTCTGAGGCTAATTCTTGAACCGTAAGTCATAGACGCTAGATCTTGGCGGCATTCGTCTCAGCGCCTGGCAATTAGTATATAAGCACTGTATTTGACTTCTATGGATGTTTCCCAGGCGAGCTATTGACAAGCAAATCCTAGACGCTCGATCTTGGTTATTTTCGCTTTCGCGGCTGGCAGCAAAGTTCAGAACCATGTTTCTGTGAATAACTTTTGAACCGTAAGTCACAGACGCTCGCTCTTGCCTGCATTCGTTTCAGCTCGTGGCAGCCAGTCTAAAAAACACAATCTTGGACTTCTCTGGATGTTTCCCAGGCGAGCTATTGGCAGCATTAGAGATGAGCGAACTTATCAAAAGTTCGGTTCGGCTAGTTCGCCGAATTTCACAAAAAAGTTCGGTTCGGACCGAACTAGTTCTGACCGAACCTGTCACTTACGTGCGCCGAGCATGCTACTGTCCAGGGTGCTGATAGAGTTAATGGGCTGCACTAACTCTTTCAGCAACCTTCACAGTACATGCTCGGCGCGCGGAAAATACCATAAATGTAATAAAAAAATAAAAATTATACGTTCGTACTTACTTTCCTCCTGTCCGGCCTCCAGCGATGACGTTTCATCCCTTTCGCCGCTGCAGCCAATCACAGGCTGTAGTGGCGGTCACGCACGTCAGGATGACGCTTCATCCCACGTGACCGCCTCTGCAGCCAATCACAGGCTGCAGCGGCGACATGAATGAAACGTCATCGCTGGAGGCCGGACAGGAGGAAAGTAAGTATGAACGTATTATTATTTTTTTGGGGCATGTATGTATGTTGGCATGTATGTATGTATGTATGTATGTATGTATGTATGTATGTTGGCATGTATGTATGTTGGCATGTATGTATGTTGTCATGTATGTATGTATGTATATCTGTGCATGTATGTTGGCATGTATGTATATATGTGCATGTTTGTATGTATATTTGCATGTATATATATATTTGCATGTATGTATGTATGTTTGCATGTATGTATTTTTGCATGTATGTTGTCATGTATGTATGTATGTTGTCATGTATGTATATATGTGCATGTGTGTATGTATATTTGTATGTATGTATGTTTGCATGTATGTGTGTTTGCATGAATGTATGTTTGCATGTATGTATGCATGTTTGTATGTATATTTGCATGTGTGTATATATATATATATATGTATGTATGTTGTCATGTATGTATGTATGTTGTCATGTATGTATATATGTGCATGTATGTATATATGTGCATGTGTGTATGTATGTATATTTGCATGTATGTATGTTGTCATGTATGTATGTATATATGTGCATGTATGTTTGCATGTATGTTGGCATGTATGTATACATGTGCATGTTTGTATGTATATTTGCATGTATATATGTTTGCATGTGTGTATCTATGTTTGCATGTATGTATGTTTGCATGTATGTATGTATGTTTGCATGTATGTATGTATGTTGTCATGTATGTTTGTATGTATGTTGTCATGTATGTATGTATATATGTGCATGTATGTATGTTTGCATGTTTTTATTTTTGCATGTATGTTTGCATGTATGTTTATATATATGTGCATGTATGTAATTATGTTTGCATGTATTTATGTTTGCATGTATATTTGTGCATGCTTGTATATATGTATCTTTGCATGTTTGTTTGTTTGTATGTATGTATGTTTTCATGTGTGTGTGTATGCATGTATGTATGATAGTTTGCATGTATATATGTGTGTATGTTTGCATGTATGTATATTTGCATGTATATATGTGCATGCTTGTATATATGTATGTATGTTTGTATATATGTATGTATGTATATTTGTATATATGTATGTATGGCCATGTATGATACTGTCTGCTGGCGCCCTGTATCTAAGTCAACTTCACGGCAGGCTTCTATACATGGTATAACAGTCAGTATCACACATTAAACTGAATCTAAGCCTACGACATGTTTTATTTCATAATTATTTTTTTTTACAGGTTTGGTGTTTGGACTACGTCGGTTTCGAGGACTACTTAGATGACGTTTTTTTTTTCTACAATAAAATGGTTAATGAGGGTTGTGTTGGGGGTGCTTTATTTCAATAAAATATTTTATCTATATCTTTGTCTTTTTCTTTTCAAATTTTATTATTACCACTTTAGTAATGGCCGCTGTCTGAGTGACAACATCCATTACTAATGCGAGGCTTAGTGTTAGCCGGTGCAGAGGCTAACACTAACCACCATTATTACCCCGGTACCCAAAACCACCAGGGGTGCCGGGAAGAGCCAGGTACGATCCAGTACCCGACCATCTGTTGTGATGGTCGGGCCCTGGGGCGGCCGCAGGCTGGTATTATGAGGCTGGGAAGGGCCAAAAACAGTGGACCTTCCCACCCTTGTAATGCTAGGCTGCTGCTGCTGTGTTGTATCTGGCTGGTTATAAAAGTGGGGGGGACCCCACGTCATTTTTTTAAATTATTTATTTATTTACATTTTTTTTTTTAAAAAGACATGGGGTTCCACCCAATTTATCATAACCAGCCACATACAACACAGTGTTATTAGCCTGGGAATGGATAAAACCAGTGGCCCTTCCCACCCATGTAATGCCAGACTGCTGCGGCCTTGTATATGGCTGGTTATTAAAAATGTGGGGGACCCGTCTATTGCTAAATTTGTTAAATTCCAAAAAAAAAACGACGTGGGGGTCCCCCCCCATTTTTATAACCAGCCCGATACAACACAGCAGCAGCAGCCTAGCATTACAAGGGTGGGAAGGTCCACTGATTTGGGCCCTTCCCAGCCTCATAATACCAGCCTACGGCCGCCCCAGTACCCGACCATCACAACAGATGGTCGGGTACTGGATCGTACCAAGCTCTTCCCGGCACCCCTGGTGGTGGTGGGTACCGGGGTAATAATGGGTGGTTAGTGCTAGCCTCTGCACCGGCTAACACTAAGTACCGCCTTAATAATGAACGCTGTCAATCAGCCAACTGCCATTATCTAGGCACTAATAAAGTTTGAAAAAAAAAACACAAAGACAATTCTTTTTTATTGAAATAAGAAATCCCCAACAAAACCCTCGTTAACCATTTTATTAAAATTTGAAAAAACGCAGATCTACGCAGTAGTCCAACGAATCGAAGATGTAGTCCAATCGGTACATCAAAATCTGCAACAACATAAAAAAAAACAGTTATCAATGTGAACAATACCAATACTTCTACTCACCTACACACATATATACACGCACACACAAACAAACAACCATACACAGACACACACATATATACACAAACACAACAAGATATACACACACACATAAACAGACAAACACACACATATACACGAACTCACACATATACAAACAAAAACACACATATCCAAACACACGCACACACACAGTTATACACACATACACGAACACATATACACAAACACATATACAAACAAAAACACACATACCCAAACACACATATACACAAACACATATACACAAACACACACCCATATACACACATACAAAAACACACACAAACATCTACACACAAACATATACACAAATACACCCATATATACACAAACATATACACAAAACACATATACACAAACACACCCATATATACACAAACACACATATAAAAACAAAAACAGACAAAGTCACATACCCAAACACACATATATACACAAACACACACATACACAAACACGGTTTCTTTTAAATGCTGCTGGGGAACCCGCTCGATCCACTATATAAGGCTGCGCTACAGTGCAGCATTTAAAAGAAACAGGATCCTGACCTGTCCATAGAGTTTAAGGCAGCACAGAGTATTTCAGGAGATGAGCGTGCAGATTCAGTGCTGCTGCGAACTCTGCTCTTACCATTACGTAGCTCTCAGTCTGTTACCTCTCCTCCACTCCTGTCCTCCAGAACACCTTCACATGATTGGCAAGTCACCACGTAATGGTAAGAGCAGAGTTCACAGCAGCACAGAGTATTTCAGGAGATGAGCGTGCGGATCTTGTGCGGGGTGGTGACTTGCCAATCATGTGAAGGTGTTATTGAGGACAGGAGTGGAGGAGAGGTAACAGACTGAGCTACGTAATGGTAAGAGCAGAGTTCACAGCAGCACTGAATCTGCACGCTCCTCTCCTGAAATACTCTGTGCTGCTGTGAACTCTGTTCTTACCATTACGTAGCTCAGTCTGTTACATCTCCTCCACTCCTGTCCTCTATAACACGTTCACATGATTGGCAAGTCACCACCACGCACAAGATCCGCACGCTCATCTCCTGAAATACTCTGTGCTGCTGTGAACTCTGCTCTTACCATTACGTGGTGACTTGCCAATCATGTGAAGGTGTTCTTGAGGACAGGAGTGGAGGAGAGATAACAGACTGAGAGCTACGTAATGGTAAGAGCAGAGTTCACAACAGCACTGAATCTGCACGCTCATCTCCTGAAATACTCTGTGCTGCCTTAAACTCTGTGGACAGGTCAGGATCCTGTTTCTTTTAAATGCTGCACTGTAGCGTAGCCTTATATAGTGGATCGAGCGGGTTCCCTAGCAGCATTTAAAAGAAACAGGATCCTGACCTGTCCACAGAGTTTAAGGCAGCACAGAGTATTTCAGGAGATGAGCACGGGCAGCCGTTCGTTTTTCCGAGCCGTGCTCCCATCATGCACACGACCGTAAAAACACCTGTTATTGCGGGTCGTAATTACGACCCGCAATAACGGGCTCATAGACTTCTGTTACCCACGGGTACCTTTCCGTATTCTCACGGGAAGGTGCCCGTGCCGTTAAAAAAATAGAACATGTTCTATTTTTCTATTTTACGGGCCGTGCTGCTATAATTATAATGACAGCACGGTTCACAAAAGCGGCCGGCTGCCCGTGGCCGGCCGGCCGTGCTCGTAGTTACGAGTCGTAATTACGAGCACGGCCCGTAAAATAAAAAAATAGAACATGTTCTATCTTTTTAACGGCACGGGCACCTTCCCGTGAGAAAACGGGAAGGTACCCGTGGCTAACAGAAGTCTATGGGCCCGCTATTTCGGGTCGTAATTACAACCCGTGATAACGGGTGTTTTAATGGTCGTGTGCATGAGGCCCCGTAATGACGGGTGGCTACATGTGTGCACCCGTCATTACGGCAGCGTTGCTAGGCGACGTCAGTAAGGGTATGTGCACACACACTAATTACGTCCGTAATTGACGGACGTATTTCGGCCGCAAGTACCGGACCGAACACCCTGCAGGGAGCCGGGCTCCTAGCATCATATTTATGTACGATGCTAGGAGTCCCTGCCTCTCCGTGGAACTACTGTCCCGTACTGAAAACATGATTACAGTACGGGACAGTTGTCCTGCAGAGAGGCAGGGACTCCTAGCATCGTACATAACTATGATGCTAGGAGCCCGGCTCCCTGCACTGTGTTCGGTCCGGTACTTGCGGCCGAAATACGTCCGTCATTTACGGACGTAATTAGTGTGTGTGCACATACCCTAAATAGTCACTGTCCAGGGTGTTGAAAGAGTTAACTGATCGGCAGTAACTGTTTCAGTACCCTGGACAGTGACTACCGATCACAGTACCTGTAAAAAAAAAGACGTTCATACTTACCGAGAACTTTCTGTTTCCTCCAGTCCGGTCTCCTGGCCGTTGCCTTGGTGACGCGTCCCTCTCGACATCCGGCCCGACATTCCTTGATGACGATGCAGCCCATGTGAGCGCTGCAGCCAATCACAGGCTGCCGCGGGCTCTGCAGCCAATCACAGGCTGCAGAGGCCTCTGCAGCCAATCACAGGCTGCCGCGTCGGAAAAGGTCGGACTGGAGGAAGAAGAGGGACTCGTCACCAAGACAACGACCGGGTACGTATGAAATGCTTTTTATTTTATTTTTAATCAGCAGCCTCTTTTCTCTATCAGTGATTGATAGAGATAAGTGGCTGCCGATTTGTATAATGTTTTTGACCGGGTTCGGTCAAAACGGGTTCGGCCGAACCCGGTGAAGTTCGGATTCGCTGCGAACCGAACTTTACCGGAAGTTCGGACCGAAACCGGGTTCGGTTGTCCCGGTTCGCTCATCTCTAGGCAGCATGTTCAGAACCACTGTTTCTGAGGCTAATTCTTGAACCGTAAGTCATAGACGCTCGATCTTGGCGGCATTCGTCTCAGCGCCTGGCAATTAGTATAGAAGCACTGTTTCCCACTGTTTCTGAGGCTAATTCTTGAACCGTAAGTCATAGACGCTCAATCTTGGCGGCATTCGTCTTAGCACCTGGCAATTAGTATAGAAGCACTGTCTTTGACTTCTCTGGATGTTTCCCAGGCGAGCTATTGACAAGTAAATCCTAGACGCTCGATCTTGGTTATTTTCGCTTTCGCGGCTGGCAGCAAAGTTCAGAACCATGTTTCTGTGAATAACTTTTGAACCGTAAGTCACAGACGCTCGCTCTTGGCTGCATTCGTTTCAGCTCGTGGCAGCCAGTCTAAAAAACACTATCTTGGACTTCTCTGGATGTTTCCCAGGCGAGCTATTGGCAGCATGTTCAGAACCACTGTTTCTGAAGCTAATTCTTGAACCGTGTCATAGACGCTCGATCTTGGCGGCATTCGTCTCAGCGCCTGGCAATTAGTATAGAAGCACTGTTTCCCACTGTTTCTGAGGCTAATTCTTGAACCGTAAGTCATAGACGCTAGATCTTGGCGGCATTCGTCTCAGCGCCTGGCAATTAGTATAGAAGCACTGTCTTTGACTTCTCTGGATGTTTCCCAGGCGAGCTATTGACAAGTAAATCCTAGACGCTCGATCTTGGTTATTTTCGCTTTCGCGGCTGGCAGCAAAGTTCAGAACCATGTTTCTGTGAATAACTCTTGAACCGTAAGTCACAGACGCTCGCTCTTGGCTGCATTCGTTTCAGCTCGTGGCAGCCAGTCTAAAAAACACAATCTTGGACTTCTCTGGATGTTTCCCAGGCGAGCTATTGGCAGCATGTTCAGAACCACTGTTTCTGAGGCTAATTCTTGAACCGTAAGTCATAGACGCTCGCTCTTGGCGGCATTCGTCTCAGCGCCTGGCAATTAGTATAGAAGCACTGTTTCCCACTGTTTCTGAGGCTAATTCTTGAACCGTAAGTCATAGACGCTAGATCTTGGCGGCATTCGTCTCAGCGCCTGGCAATTAGTATAGAAGCACTGTCTTTGACTTCTCTGGATGTTTCCCAGGCGAGCTATTGACAAGTAAATCCTAGACGCTCGATCTTGGTTATTTTCGCTTTCGCGGCTGGCAGCAAAGTTCAGAACCATGTTTCTGTGAATAACTCTTGAACCGTAAGTCACAGACGCTCGCTCTTGGCTGCATTCGTTTCAGCTCGTGGCAGCCAGTCTAAAAAACACTATCTTGGACTTCTCTTGATGTTTCCCAGGCGAGCTATTGGCAGCATGTTCAGAACCACTGTTTCTGAGGCTAATTATTGAACCGTAAGTCTTAGACGCTCGATCTTGGCGGCATTCGTCTCAGCGCCTGGCAATTAGTATAGAAGCACTGTCTTTGACTTCTCTGGATGTTTCCCAGGCGAGCTATTGACAAGTAAATCCTAGACACTCGATCTTGGTTATTTTCGCTTTCGCGGCTGGCAGCAAAGTTCAGAACCATGTTTCTGTGAATAACTCTTGAACCGTAAGTCACAGACGCTCGCTCTTGGCTGCATTCGTTTCAGCTCGTGGCAGCCAGTCTAAAAAACACTATCTTGGACTTCTCTGGATGTTTCCCAGGCGAGTTATTGGCAGCATGTTCAGAACCACTGTTTCTGAGGCTAATTCTTGAACCGTAAGTCATAGACGCTCGATCTTGGCGGCATTTGTTTAAGCGCCTGCCAATTAGTTTAGAAGCACTGTTTCCCACTGTTTCTGAGGCTAATTCTTGAACCGTAAGTCATAGACGCTAGATCTTGGCGGCATTCGTCTCAGCGCCTGGCAATTAGTATAGAAGCACTGTATTTGACTTCTATGGATGTTTCCCAGGCGAGCTATTGACAAGTAAATCCTAGACGCTCGATCTTGGTTATTTTCGCTTTCGCGGCTGGCAGAAAGTTCAGAACCATGTTTCTGTGAATAACTTTTGAACCGTAAGTCACAGACGCTCGCTCTTGGCTGCATTCTTTTCAGCTCGTGGCAGCCAGTCTAAAATATACTATCTTGGACTTCTCTGGATGTTTCCCAGGCGAGCTATTGGCAGCATGTTCAGAACCACTGTTTCAGAGGCTAATTCTTGAAACCGTAAGTCATAGACGCTCGATCTTGGCGGCATTCGTCTCAGCGCCTGGCAATTAGTATAGAAGCACTGTTTCCCACTGTTTCTGAGGCTAATTCTTGAACCGTAAGTCATAGACGCTAGATCTTGGCGGCATTCGTCGCAGCGCCTGGCAATTAGTATAGAAGCACTGTTTCCCACTGTTTCTGAGGCTAATTCTTGAACCGTAAGTCATAGACGCTAAATCTTGGCGGCATTCGTCTCAGCGCCTGGAAATTAGTATAGAAGCACTGTCTTTGACTTCTCTGGATGTTTCCCAGGCGAGCTATTGACAAGTAAATCCTAGACGCTCGATCTTGGTTATTTTCGCTTTCGCGGCTGGCAGCAAAGTTCAGAACCATGTTTCTGTGAATAACTCTTGAACCGTAAGTCACAGACGCTCGCTCTTGGCTGCATTCGTTTCAGCTCGTGGCAGCCAGTCTAAAAAACACTATCCTGGACTTCTCTGGATGTTTCCCAGGCGAGCTATTGGCAGCATGTTCAGAACCACTGTTTCTGAGGCTAATTCTTGAACCGTAAGTCATAGACGCTCGATCTTGGCGGCATTCGTCTCAGCGCCTGGCAATTAGTATAGAAGCACTGTTTCCCACTGTTTCTGAGGCTAATTCTTGAACCGTAAGTCATAGACGCTTGATCTTGGCGGCATTCGTCTCAGCGCCTGGCAATTAGTATAGAAGCACTGTCTTTGACTTCTCTGGATGTTTCCCAGGCGAGCTATTGACAAGTAAATCCTAGACGCTCGATCTTGGTTATTTTCAATTTCGCGGCTGGCAGCAAAGTTCAGAACCATGTTTCTGTGAATAACTCTTGAACCGTAAGTCACTGACGCTCGCTCTTGGCTGCATTCGTTTCAGCTCGTGGCAGCCAGTCTAAAAAACACAATCTTGGACTTCTCTGGATGTTTCCCAGGCGAGCTATTGGCAGCATGTTCAGAACCACTGTTTCTGAGGCTAATTCTTGAACCGTAAGTCATAGACGCTCGATCTTGGCGGCATTCGTCTCAGCGCCTGGCAATTAGTATAGAAGCACTGTTTCCCACTGTTTCTGAGGCTAATTCTTGAACCGTAAGTCATAGACGCTAGATCTTGGCGGCATTCGTCTCAGCGCCTGGCAATTAGTATAGAAGCACTGTCTTTGACTTCTCTGGATGTTTCCCAGGCGAGCTATTGACAAGTAAATCCTAGACGCTCGATCTTGGTTATTTTCGCTTTCGCGGCTGGCAGCAAAGTTCAGAACCATGTTTCTGTGAATAACTTTTGAACCGTAAGTCACAGACGCTCGCTCTTGGCTGCATTCGTTTCAGCTCGTGGCAGCCAGTCTAAAAAACACAATCTTGGACTTCTCTGGATGTTTCCCAGGCGAGCTATTGGCAGCATGTTCAGATCCACTGTTTCTGAGGCTAATTCTTGAACCGTGTCATAGACGCTCGATCTTGGCGGCATTCGTCTCAGCGCCTGGCAATTAGTATAGAAGCACTGTTTCCCACTGTTTCTGAGGCTAATTCTTGAACCGTAAGTCATAGACGCTAGATCTTGGCGGCTTTCCTCTCAGCGCCTGGCAATTAGTATAGAAGCACTGTCTTTGACTTCTCTGGATGTTTCCCAGGCGAGCTTTTGACAAATAAATCCTAGACGCTCGATCTTGGTTATTTTCGCTTTCGCGGCTGGCAGCAAAGTTCAGAACCATGTTTCTGTGAATAACTTTTGAACCGTAAGTCACATACGCTCGCTCTTGGCTGCATTCGTTTCAGCTCGTGACAGCCAGTCTAAAAAACACTATCTTGGACTTCTCTGGATGTTTCCCAGGCGAGCTATTGGCAGCATGTTCAGAACCACTGTTTCTGAGGCTAATTCTTGAACCGTAAGTCATAGACGCCCGATCTTGGCGGCATTCGTCTCAGCGCCTGGCAATTAGTATAGAAGCACTGTTTCCCACTGTTTCTGAGGCTAATTATTGAACCGTAAGTCATAGACGCTTGATCTCGGCGGCATTCGTCTCAGCGCCTGGCAATTAGTATAGAAGCACTGTCTTTGACTTCTCTGGATGTGTCCCAGGCGAGCTATTGACAAGTAAATCCTAGACGCTCGATCTTGGTTATTTTCAATTTCGCGGCTGGCAGCAAAGTTCAGAACCATGTTTCTGTGAATAACTCTTGAACCGTAAGTCACTGACGCTCGCTCTTGGCTGCATTCGTTTCAGCTCGTGGCAGCCAGTCTAAAAAACACAATCTTGGACTTCTCTGGATGTTTCCCAGGCGAGCTATTGGCAGCATGTTCAGAACCACTGTTTCTGAGGCTAATTCTTGAACCGTAAGTCATAGACGCTCGATCTTGGCGGCATTCGTCTCAGCGCCTGGCAATTAGTATAGAAGCACTGTTTCCCACTGTTTCTGAGGCTAATTCTTGAACCGTAAGTCATAGACGCTAGATCTTGGCGGCATTCGTCTCAGCGCCTGGCAATTAGTATAGAAGCACTGTCTTTGACTTCTCTGGATGTTTCCCAGGCGAGCTATTGACAAGTAAATCCTAGACGCTCGATCTTGGTTATTTTCGCTTTCGCGGCTGGCAGCAAAGTTCAGAACCATGTTTCTGTGAATAACTTTTGAACCGTAAGTCACAGACGCTCGCTCTTGGCTGCATTCTTTTCAGCTCGTGGCAGCCAGTCTAAAATATACTATCTTGGACTTCTCTGGATGTTTCCCAGGCGAGCTATTGGCAGCATGTTCAGAACCACTGTTTCAGAGGCTAATTCTTGAACCGTAAGTCATAGACGCTCGATCTTGGCGGCATTCGTCTCAGCGCCTGGCAATTAGTATAGAAGCACTGTTTCCCACTGTTTCTGAGGCTAATTCTTGAACCGTAAGTCATAGACGCTAGATCTTGGCGGCATTCGTCGCAGCGCCTGGCAATTAGTATAGAAGCACTGTTTCCCACTGTTTCTGAGGCTAATTCTTGAACCGTAAGTCATAGACGCTAAATCTTGGCGGCATTCGTCTCAGCGCCTGGAAATTAGTATAGAAGCACTGTCTTTGACTTCTCTGGATGTTTCCCAGGCGAGCTATTGACAAGTAAATCCTAGACGCTCGATCTTGGTTATTTTCGCTTTCGCGGCTGGCAGCAAAGTTCAGAACCATGTTTCTGTGAATAACTCTTGAACCGTAAGTCACAGACGCTCGCTCTTGGCTGCATTCGTTTCAGCTCATGGCAGCCAGTCTAAAAAACACAATCTTGGACTTCTCTGGATGTTTCCCAGGCGAGCTATTGGCAGCATGTTCAGAACCACTGTTTCTGAGGCTAATTCTTGAACCGTAAGTCATAGACGCTCGATCTTGGCGGCATTCGTCTCAGCGCCTGGCAATTAGTATAGAAGCACTGTTTCCCACTGTTTCTGAGGCTAATTCTTGAAGCGTAAGTCATAGACGCTAGATCTTGGCGGCATTCGTCTCAGCGCCTGGCAATTAGTATAGAAGCACTGTCTTTGACTTCTCTGGATGTTTCCCAGGCGAGCTATTGACAAGTAAATCCTAGACGCTCAATTTTGGTTATTTTCGCTTTCGCGGCTGGCAGCAAAGTTCAGAACCATGTTTCTGTGAATAACTCTTGAACCGTAAGTCACAGACGCTCGCTCTTGGCTGCATTCGTTTCAGCTCGTGGCAGCCAGTCTAAAATATACTATCTTGGACTTCTCTGGATGTTTCCCAGGCGAGCTATTGGCAGCATGTTCAGAACCACTGTTTCTGAGGCTAATTCTTGAACCGTGTCATAGACGCTCGATCTTGGCGGCATTCGTCTCAGCGCCTGGCAATTAGTATAGAAGCACTGTTTCCCACTGTTTCTGAGGCTAATTCTTGAACCGTAAGTCATAGACGCTAGATCTTGGCGGCTTTCCTCTCAGCGCCTGGCAATTAGTATAGAAGCACTGTCTTTGACTTCTCTGGATGTTTCCCAGGCGAGCTTTTGACAAATAAATCCTAGACGCTCGATCTTGGTTATTTTCGCTTTCGCGGCTGGCAGCAAAGTTCAGAACCATGTTTCTGTGAATAACTTTTGAACCGTAAGTCACAGACGCTCGCTCTTGGCTGCATTCGTTTCAGCTCGTGGCAGCCAGTCTAAAAACACTATCTTGGACTTCTCTGGATGTTTCCCAGGCGAGCTATTGGCAGCATGTTCAGAACCACTGTTACTGAGGCTAATTCTTGAACCGTAAGTCATAGACGCTCGATCTTGGCGGCATTCGTCTCAGCGCCTGGCAATTAGTATAGAAGCACTGTTTCCCACTGTTTCTGAGGCTAATTCTTGAACCGTAAGTCATAGACGCTAGATCTTGGCGGCATTCGTCTCAGCACCTGGCAATTAGTATAGAAGCACTGTCTTTGACTTCTCTGGATGTTTCCCAGGCGAGCTATTGACAAGTAAATCCTAGACGCTCGATCTTGGTTATTTTCGCTTTCGCGGCTGGCAGCAAAGTTCAGAACCATGTTTCTGTGAATAACTTTTGAACCGTAAGTCACAGACGCTCGCTCTTGGCTGCATTCGTTTCAGCTCGTGGCAGCCAGTCTAAAAAACACAATCTTGGACTTCTCTGGATGTTTCCCAGGCGAGCTATTGGCAGCATGTTCAGAACCACTGTTTCTGAGGCTAATTCTTGAACCGTAAGTCATAGACGCTCGATCTTGGCGGCATTCGTCTCAGCGCCTGGCAATTAGTATAGAAGCACTGTTTCCCACTGTTTCTGAGGCTAATTCTTGAACCGTAAGTCATAGACGCTAGATCTTGGCGGCATTCGTCTCAGCGCCTGGCAATTAGTATAGAAGCACTGTCTTTGACTTCTCTGGATGTTTCCCAGGCGAGTTTTTGACAAGTAAATCCTAGACGCTGGATCTTGGTTATTTTCGCTTTCGCGGCTGGCAGCAAAGTTCAGAACCATGTTTCTGTGAATAACTCTTGAACCGTAAGTCACAGACGCTCGCTCTTGGCTGCATTCTTTTCAGCTCGTGGCAGCCAGTCTAAAATATACTATCTTGGACTTCTCTGGATGTTTCCCAGTCGAGCTATTGGCAGCATGTTCAGAACCACTGTTTCTGAGGCTAATTCTTGAACCGTAAGTCATAGACGCTCGATCTTGGCGGCATTCGTCTCAGCGCCTGGCAATTAGTATAGAAGCACTGTTTCCCACTGTTTCTGAGGCTAATTCTTGAACCGTAAGTCATAGACGCTAGATCTTGGCGGCATTCGTCGCAGCGCCTGGCAATTAGTATGGAAGCACTGTCTTTGACTTCTCTGGATGTTTCCCAGGCGAGCTATTGACAAGTAAATCCTAGACGCTCGATCTTGGTTATTTTCGCTTTCGCGGCTGGCAGCAAAGTTCAGAACCATGTTTCTGTGAATAACTTTTGAACCGTAAGTCACAGACGCTCGCTCTTGGCTGCATTCGTTTCAGCTCGTGGCAGCCAGTCTAAAAAACACAATCTTGGACTTCTCTGGATGTTTCCCAGGCGAGCTATTGGCAGCATGTTCAGAACCACTGTTTCTGAGGCTAATTCTTGAACCGTAAGTCATAGACGCTAAATCTTGGCGGCATTCGTCTCAGCGCCTGGAAATTAGTATAGAAGCACTGTCTTTGACTTCTCTGGATGTTTCCCAGGCGAGCTATTGACAAGTAAATCCTAGACGCTCGATCTTGGTTATTTTCGCTTTCGCGGCTGGCAGCAAAGTTCAGAACCATGTTTCTGTGAATAACTCTTGAACCGTAAGTCACAGACGCTCGCTCTTGGCTGCATTCGTTTCAGCTCGTGGCAGCCAGTCTAAAAAACACAATCTTGGACTTCTCTGGATGTTTCCCAGGCGAGCTATTGGCAGCATGTTCAGAACCACTGTTTCTGAGGCTAATTCTTGAACCGTAAGTCATAGACGCTCGATCTTGGCGGCATTCGTCTCAGCGCCTGGCAATTAGTATAGGAGCACTGTCTTTGACTTCTCTGGATGTTTCCCAGGCGAGCTATTGACAAGTAAATCCTAGACGCTCAATCTTGGTTATTTTCGCTTTCGCGGCTGGCAGCAAAGTTCAGAACCATGTTTCTGTGAATAACTCTTGAACCGTAAGTCACAGACGCTCGCTCTTGGCTGCATTCGTTTCAGCTCGTGGCAGCCAGTCTAAAAAACACTATCCTGGACTTCTCTGGATGTTTCCCAGGCGAGCTATTGGCAGCATGTTCAGAACCACTGTTTCTGAGGCTAATTCTTGAACCGTAAGTCATAGACGCTCGATCTTGGCGGCATTCGTCTCAGCGCCTGGCAATTAGTATAGAAGCACTGTTTCCCACTGTTTCTGAGGCTAATTCTTGAACCGTAAGTCATAGACGCTTGATCTTGGCGGCATTCGTCTCAGCGCCTGGCAATTAGTATAGAAGCACTGTCTTTGACTTCTCTGGATGTTTCCCAGGCGAGCTATTGACAAGTAAATCCTAGACGCTCGATCTTGGTTATTTCAATTTCGCGGCTGGCAGCAAAGTTCAGAACCATGTTTCTGTGAATAACTCTTGAACCGTAAGTCACTGACGCTCGCTCTTGGCTGCATTCGTTTCAGCTCGTGGCAGCCAGTCTAAAAAACACAATCTTGGACTTCTCTGGATGTTTCCCAGGCGAGCTATTGGCAGCATGTTCAGAACCACTGTTTCTGAGGCTAATTCTTGAACCGTAAGTCATAGACGCTCGATCTTGGCGGCATTCGTCTCAGCGCCTGGCAATTAGTATAGAAGCACTGTTTCCCACTGTTTCTGAGGCTAATTCTTGAACCGTAAGTCATAGACGCTAGATCTTGGCGGCATTCGTCTCAGCGCCTGGCAATTAGTATAGAAGCACTGTCTTTGACTTCTCTGGATGTTTCCCAGGCGAGCTATTGACAAGTAAATCCTAGACGCTCGATCTTGGTTATTTTCGCTTTCGCGGCTGGCAGCAAAGTTCAGAACCATGTTTCTGTGAATAACTTTTGAACCGTAAGTCACAGACGCTCGCTCTTGGCTGCATTCGTTTCAGCTCGTGGCAGCCAGTCTAAAAAACACAATCTTGGACTTCTCTGGATGTTTCCCAGGCGAGCTATTGGCAGCATGTTCAGATCCACTGTTTCTGAGGCTAATTCTTGAACCGTGTCATAGACGCTCGATCTTGGCGGCATTCGTCTCAGCGCCTGGCAATTAGTATAGAAGCACTGTTTCCCACAGTTTCTGAGGCTAATTCTTGAACCGTAAGTCATAGACGCTTGATCTCGGCGGCATTCGTCTCAGCGCCTGGCAATTAGTATAGAAGCACTGTCTTTGACTTCTCTGGATGTGTCCCAGGCGAGCTATTGACAAGTAAATCCTAGACGCTCGATCTTGGTTATTTTCAATTTCGCGGCTGGCAGCAAAGTTCAGAACCATGTTTCTGTGAATAACTCTTGAACCGTAAGTCACTGACGCTCGCTCTTGGCTGCATTCGTTTCAGCTCGTGGCAGCCAGTCTAAAAAACACAATCTTGGACTTCTCTGGATGTTTCCCAGGCGAGCTATTGGCAGCATGTTCAGAACCACTGTTTCTGAGGCTAATTCTTGAACCGTAAGTCATAGACGCTCGATCTTGGCGGCATTCGTCTCAGCGCCTGGCAATTAGTATAGAAGCACTGTTTCCCACTGTTTCTGAGGCTAATTCTTGAACCGTAAGTCATAGACGCTAGATCTTGGCGGCATTCGTCTCAGCGCCTGGCAATTAGTATAGAAGCACTGTCTTTGACTTCTCTGGATGTTTCCCAGGCGAGCTATTGACAAGTAAATCCTAGACGCTCGATCTTGGTTATTTTCGCTTTCGCGGCTGGCAGCAAAGTTCAGAACCATGTTTCTGTGAATAACTTTTGAACCGTAAGTCACAGACGCTCGCTCTTGGCTGCATTCTTTTCAGCTCGTGGCAGCCAGTCTAAAATATACTATCTTGGACTTCTCTGGATGTTTCCCAGGCGAGCTATTGGCAGCATGTTCAGAACCACTGTTTCAGAGGCTAATTCTTGAACCGTAAGTCATAGACGCTCGATCTTGGCGGCATTCGTCTCAGCGCCTGGCAATTAGTATAGAAGCACTGTTTCCCACTGTTTCTGAGGCTAATTCTTGAACCGTAAGTCATAGACGCTAGATCTTGGCGGCATTCGTCGCAGCGCCTGGCAATTAGTATAGAAGCACTGTTTCCCACTGTTTCTGAGGCTAATTCTTGAACCGTAAGTCATAGACGCTAAATCTTGGCGGCATTCGTCTCAGCGCCTGGAAATTAGTATAGAAGCACTGTCTTTGACTTCTCTGGATGTTTCCCAGGCGAGCTATTGACAAGTAAATCCTAGACGCTCGATCTTGGTTATTTTCGCTTTCGCGGCTGGCAGCAAAGTTCAGAACCATGTTTCTGTGAATAACTCTTGAACCGTAAGTCACAGACGCTTGCTCTTGGCTGCATTCGTTTCAGCTCATGGCAGCCAGTCTAAAAAACACAATCTTGGACTTCTCTGGATGTTTCCCAGGCGAGCTATTGGCAGCATGTTCAGAACCACTGTTTCTGAGGCTAATTCTTGAACCGTAAGTCATAGACGCTCGATCTTGGCGGCATTCGTCTCAGCGCCTGGCAATTAGTATAGAAGCACTGTTTCCCACTGTTTCTGAGGCTAATTCTTGAAGCGTAAGTCATAGACGCTAGATCTTGGCGGCATTCGTCTCAGCGCCTGGCAATTAGTATAGAAGCACTGTCTTTGACTTCTCTGGATGTTTCCCAGGCGAGCTATTGACAAGTAAATCCTAGACGCTCAATTTTGGTTATTTTCGCTTTCGCGGCTGGCAGCAAAGTTCAGAACCATGTTTCTGTGAATAACTCTTGAACCGTAAGTCACAGACGCTCGCTCTTGGCTGCATTCGTTTCAGCTCGTGGCAGCCAGTCTAAAATATACTATCTTGGACTTCTCTGGATGTTTCCCAGGCGAGCTATTGGCAGCATGTTCAGAACCACTGTTTCTGAGGCTAATTCTTGAACCGTGTCATAGACGCTCGATCTTGGCGGCATTCGTCTCAGCGCCTGGCAATTAGTATAGAAGCACTGTTTCCCACTGTTTCTGAGGCTAATTCTTGAACCGTAAGTCATAGACGCTAGATCTTGGCGGCTTTCCTCTCAGCGCCTGGCAATTAGTATAGAAGCACTGTCTTTGACTTCTCTGGATGTTTCCCAGGCGAGCTTTTGACAAATAAATCCTAGACGCTCGATCTTGGTTATTTTCGCTTTCGCGGCTGGCAGCAAAGTTCAGAACCATGTTTCTGTGAATAACTTTTGAACCGTAAGTCACAGACGCTCGCTCTTGGCTGCATTCGTTTCAGCTCGTGGCAGCCAGTCTAAAAACACTATCTTGGACTTCTCTGGATGTTTCCCAGGCGAGCTATTGGCAGCATGTTCAGAACCACTGTTACTGAGGCTAATTCTTGAACCGTAAGTCATAGACGCTCGATCTTGGCGGCATTCGTCTCAGCGCCTGGCAATTAGTATAGAAGCACTGTTTCCCACTGTTTCTGAGGCTAATTCTTGAACCGTAAGTCATAGACGCTAGATCTTGGCGGCATTCGTCTCAGCACCTGGCAATTAGTATAGAAGCACTGTCTTTGACTTCTCTGGATGTTTCCCAGGCGAGCTATTGACAAGTAAATCCTAGACGCTCGATCTTGGTTATTTTCGCTTTCGCGGCTGGCAGCAAAGTTCAGAACCATGTTTCTGTGAATAACTCTTGAACCGTAAGTCACTGACGCTCGCTCTTGGCTGCATTCGTTTCAGCTCGTGGCAGCCAATCTAAAAAACACAATCTTGGACTTCTCTGGATGTTTCCCAGGCGAGCTATTGGCAGCATGTTCAGAACCACTGTTTCTGAGGCTAATTCTTGAACCGTAAGTCAGACGCTCGATCTTGGCGGCATTCGTCTCAGCGCCTGGCAATTAGTATAGAAGCACTGTTTCCCACTGTTTCTGAGGCTAATTCTTGAACCGTAAGTCATAGACGCTAGATATTGGCGGCATTCGTCTCAGCGCCTGGCAATTAGTATAGAAGCACTGTCTTTGACTTCTCTGGATGTTTCCCAGGCGAGCTATTGACAAGTAAATCCTAGACGCTCGATCTTGGTTATTTTCGCTTTCGCGGCTGGCAGCAAAGTTCAGAACCATGTTTCTGTGAATAACTTTTGAACCGTAAGTCACAGACGCTCGCTCTTGGCTGCATTCGTTTCAGCTCGTGGCAGCCAGTCTAAAAAACACAATCTTGGACTTCTCTGGATGTTTCCCAGGCGAGCTATTGGCAGCATGTTCAGATCCACTGTTTCTGAGGCTAATTCTTGAACCGTGTCATAGACGCTCGATCTTGGCGGCATTCGTCTCAGCGCCTGGCAATTAGTATAGAAGCACTGTTTCCCACTGTTTCTGAGGCTAATTCTTGAACCGTAAGTCATAGACGCTAGATCTTGGCGGCTTTCCTCTCAGCGCCTGGCAATTAGTATAGAAGCACTGTCTTTGACTTCTCTGGATGTTTCCCAGGCGAGCTTTTGACAAATAAATCCTAGACGCTCGATCTTGGTTATTTTCGCTTTCGCGGCTGGCAGCAAAGTTCAGAACCATGTTTCTGTGAATAACTTTTGAACCGTAAGTCACATACGCTCGCTCTTGGCTGCATTCGTTTCAGCTCGTGACAGCCAGTCTAAAAAACACTATCTTGGACTTCTCTGGATGTTTCCCAGGCGAGCTATTGGCAGCATGTTCAGAACCACTGTTTCTGAGGCTAATTCTTGAACCGTAAGTCATAGACGCTCGATCTTGGCGGCATTCGTCTCAGCGCCTGGCAATTAGTATAGAAGCACTGTTTCCCACTGTTTCTGAGGCTAATTATTGAACCGTAAGTCATAGACGCTTGATCTCGGCGGCATTCGTCTCAGCGCCTGGCAATTAGTATAGAAGCACTGTCTTTGACTTCTCTGGATGTGTCCCAGGCGAGCTATTGACAAGTAAATCCTAGACGCTCGATCTTGGTTATTTTCAATTTCGCGGCTGGCAGCAAAGTTCAGAACCATGTTTCTGTGAATAACTCTTGAACCGTAAGTCACTGACGCTCGCTCTTGGCTGCATTCGTTTCAGCTCGTGGCAGCCAGTCTAAAAAACACAATCTTGGACTTCTCTGGATGTTTCCCAGGCGAGCTATTGGCAGCATGTTCAGAACCACTGTTTCTGAGGCTAATTCTTGAACCGTAAGTCATAGACGCTCGATCTTGGCGGCATTCGTCTCAGCGCCTGGCAATTAGTATAGAAGCACTGTTTCCCACTGTTTCTGAGGCTAATTCTTGAACCGTAAGTCATAGACGCTAGATCTTGGCGGCATTCGTCTCAGCGCCTGGCAATTAGTATAGAAGCACTGTCTTTGACTTCTCTGGATGTTTCCCAGGCGAGCTATTGACAAGTAAATCCTAGACGCTCGATCTTGGTTATTTTCGCTTTCGCGGCTGGCAGCAAAGTTCAGAACCATGTTTCTGTGAATAACTTTTGAACCGTAAGTCACAGACGCTCGCTCTTGGCTGCATTCTTTTCAGCTCGTGGCAGCCAGTCTAAAATATACTATCTTGGACTTCTCTGGATGTTTCCCAGGCGAGCTATTGGCAGCATGTTCAGAACCACTGTTTCAGAGGCTAATTCTTGAACCGTAAGTCATAGACGCTCGATCTTGGCGGCATTCGTCTCAGCGCCTGGCAATTAGTATAGAAGCACTGTTTCCCACTGTTTCTGAGGCTAATTCTTGAACCGTAAGTCATAGACGCTAGATCTTGGCGGCATTCGTCGCAGCGCCTGGCAATTAGTATAGAAGCACTGTTTCCCACTGTTTCTGAGGCTAATTCTTGAACCGTAAGTCATAGACGCTAAATCTTGGCGGCATTCGTCTCAGCGCCTGGAAATTAGTATAGAAGCACTGTCTTTGACTTCTCTGGATGTTTCCCAGGCGAGCTATTGACAAGTAAATCCTAGACGCTCGATCTTGGTTATTTTCGCTTTCGCGGCTGGCAGCAAAGTTCAGAACCATGTTTCTGTGAATAACTCTTGAACCGTAAGTCACAGACGCTCGCTCTTGGCTGCATTCGTTTCAGCTCGTGGCAGCCAGTCTAAAAAACACAATCTTGGACTTCTCTGGATGTTTCCCAGGCGAGCTATTGGCAGCATGTTCAGATCCACTGTTTCTGAGGCTAATTCTTGAACCGTGTCATAGACGCTCGATCTTGGCGGCATTCGTCTCAGCGCCTGGCAATTAGTATAGAAGCACTGTTTCCCACTGTTTCTGAGGCTAATTCTTGAACCGTAAGTCATAGACGCTAGATCTTGGCGGCTTTCCTCTCAGCGCCTGGCAATTAGTATAGAAGCACTGTCTTTGACTTCTCTGGATGTTTCCCAGGCGAGCTTTTGACAAATAAATCCTAGACGCTCGATCTTGGTTATTTTCGCTTTCGCGGCTGGCAGCAAAGTTCAGAACCATGTTTCTGTGAATAACTTTTGAACCGTAAGTCACATACGCTCGCTCTTGGCTGCATTCGTTTCAGCTCGTGACAGCCAGTCTAAAAAACACTATCTTGGACTTCTCTGGATGTTTCCCAGGCGAGCTATTGGCAGCATGTTCAGAACCACTGTTTCTGAGGCTAATTCTTGAACCGTAAGTCATAGACGCTCGATCTTGGCGGCATTCGTCTCAGCGCCTGGCAATTAGTATAGAAGCACTGTTTCCCACTGTTTCTGAGGCTAATTATTGAACCGTAAGTCATAGACGCTTGATCTCGGCGGCATTCGTCTCAGCGCCTGGCAATTAGTATAGAAGCACTGTCTTTGACTTCTCTGGATGTGTCCCAGGCGAGCTATTGACAAGTAAATCCTAGACGCTCAATCTTGGTTATTTTCGCTTTCGCGGCTGGCAGCAAAGTTCAGAACCATGTTTCTGTGAATAACTCTTGAACCGTAAGTCACAGACGCTCGCTCTTGGCTGCATTCGTTTCAGCTCGTGGCAGCCAGTCTAAAATATACTATCATGGACTTCTCTGGATGTTTCCCAGGCGAGCTATTGGCAGCATGTTCAGAACCACTGTTTCTGAGGCTAATTCTTGAACCGTGTCATAGACGCTCGATCTTGGCGGCATTCGTCTCAGCGCCTGGCAATTAGTATAGAAGCACTGTTTCCCACTGTTTCTGAGGCTAATTCTTGAACCGTAAGTCATAGACGCTAGATCTTGGCGGCTTTCCTCTCAGCGCCTGGCAATTAGTATAGAAGCACTGTCTTTGACTTCTCTGGATGTTTCCCAGGCGAGCTTTTGACAAATAAATCCTAGACGCTCGATCTTGGTTATTTTCGCTTTCGCGGCTGGCAGCAAAGTTCAGAACCATGTTTCTGTGAATAACTTTTGAACCGTAAGTCACAGACGCTCGCTCTTGGCTGCATTCGTTTCAGCTCGTGGCAGCCAGTCTAAAAACACTATCTTGGACTTCTCTGGATGTTTCCCAGGCGAGCTATTGGCAGCATGTTCAGAACCACTGTTACTGAGGCTAATTCTTGAACCGTAAGTCATAGACGCTCGATCTTGGCGGCATTCGTCTCAGCGCCTGGCAATTAGTATAGAAGCACTGTTTCCCACTGTTTCTGAGGCTAATTCTTGAACCGTAAGTCATAGACGCTAGATCTTGGCGGCATTCGTCTCAGCACCTGGCAATTAGTATAGAAGCACTGTCTTTGACTTCTCTGGATGTTTCCCAGGCGAGCTATTGACAAGTAAATCCTAGACGCTCGATCTTGGTTATTTTCGCTTTCGCGGCTGGCAGCAAAGTTCAGAACCATGTTTCTGTGAATAACTTTTGAACCGTAAGTCACAGACGCTCGCTCTTGGCAGCATTCTTTTCAGCTCGTGGCAGCCAGTCTAAAATATACTATCTTGGACTTCTCTGGATGTTTCCCAGGCGAGCTATTGGCAGCATGTTCAGAACCACTGTTTCAGAGGCTAATTCTTGAACCGTAAGTCATAGACGCTCGATCTTGGCGGCATTCGTCTCAGCGCCTGGCAATTAGTATAGAAGCACTGTTTCCCACTGTTTCTGAGGCTAATTCTTGAACCGTAAGTCATAGACGCTAGATCTTGGCGGCATTCGTCGCAGCGCCTGGCAATTAGTATAGAAGCACTGTTTCCCACTGTTTCTGAGGCTAATTCTTGAACCGTAAGTCATAGACGCTAAATCTTGGCGGCATTCGTCTCAGCGCCTGGAAATTAGTATAGAAGCACTGTCTTTGACTTCTCTGGATGTTTCCCAGGCGAGCTATTGACAAGTAAATCCTAGACGCTCGATCTTGGTTATTTTCGCTTTCGCGGCTGGCAGCAAAGTTCAGAACCATGTTTCTGTGAATAACTCTTGAACCGTAAGTCACAGACGCTCGCTCTTGGCTGCATTCGTTTCAGCTCGTGGCAGCCAGTCTAAAAAACACAATCTTGGACTTCTCTGGATGTTTCCCAGGCGAGCTATTGGCAGCATGTTCAGATCCACTGTTTCTGAGGCTAATTCTTGAACCGTGTCATAGACGCTCGATCTTGGCGGCATTCGTCTCAGCGCCTGGCAATTAGTATAGAAGCACTGTTTCCCACTGTTTCTGAGGCTAATTCTTGAACCGTAAGTCATAGACGCTAGATCTTGGCGGCTTTCCTCTCAGCGCCTGGCAATTAGTATAGAAGCACTGTCTTTGACTTCTCTGGATGTTTCCCAGGCGAGCTTTTGACAAATAAATCCTAGACGCTCGATCTTGGTTATTTTCGCTTTCGCGGCTGGCAGCAAAGTTCAGAACCATGTTTCTGTGAATAACTTTTGAACCGTAAGTCACATACGCTCGCTCTTGGCTGCATTCGTTTCAGCTCGTGACAGCCAGTCTAAAAAACACTATCTTGGACTTCTCTGGATGTTTCCCAGGCGAGCTATTGGCAGCATGTTCAGAACCACTGTTTCTGAGGCTAATTCTTGAACCGTAAGTCATAGACGCTCGATCTTGGCGGCATTCGTCTCAGCGCCTGGCAATTAGTATAGAAGCACTGTTTCCCACTGTTTCTGAGGCTAATTATTGAACCGTAAGTCATAGACGCTTGATCTCGGCGGCATTCGTCTCAGCGCCTGGCAATTAGTATAGAAGCACTGTCTTTGACTTCTCTGGATGTGTCCCAGGCGAGCTATTGACAAGTAAATCCTAGACGCTCGATCTTGGTTATTTTCAATTTCGCGGCTGGCAGCAAAGTTCAGAACCATGTTTCTGTGAATAACTCTTGAACCGTAAGTCACTGACGCTCGCTCTTGGCTGCATTCGTTTCAGCTCGTGGCAGCCAGTCTAAAATATACTATCTTGGACTTCTCTGGATGTTTCCCAGGCGAGCTATTGGCAGCATGTTCAGAACCACTGTTTCAGAGGCTAATTCTTGAACCGTAAGTCATAGACGCTCGATCTTGGCGGCATTCGTCTCAGCGCCAGGCAATTAGTATAGAAGCACTGTTTCCCACTGTTTCTGAGGCTAATTCTTGAACCGTAAGTCATAGACGCTAGATCTTGGCGGCATTCGTCGCAGCGCCTGGCAATTAGTATAGAAGCACTGTTTCCCACTGTTTCTGAGGCTAATTCTTGAACCGTAAGACATAGACGCTAAATCTTGGCGGCATTCGTCTCAGCGCCTGGAAATTAGTATAGAAGCACTGTCTTTGACTTCTCTGGATGTTTCCCAGGCGAGCTATTGACAAGTAAATCCTAGACGCTCGATCTTGGTTATTTTCGCTTTCGCGGCTGGCAGCAAAGTTCAGAACCATGTTTCTGTGAATAACTCTTGAACCGTAAGTCACAGACGCTCGCTCTTGGCTGCATTCGTTTCAGCTCATGGCAGCCAGTCTAAAAAACACAATCTTGGACTTCTCTGGATGTTTCCCAGGCGAGCTATTGGCAGCATGTTCAGAACCACTGTTTCTGAGGCTAATTCTTGAACCGTAAGTCATAGACGCTCGATCTTGGCGGCATTCGTCTCAGCGCCTGGCAATTAGTATAGAAGCACTGTTTCCCACTGTTACTGAGGCTAATTCTTGAACCGTAAGTCATAGACGCTCGATCTTGGCGGCATTCGTCTCAGCGCCTGGCAATTAGTATAGAAGCACTGTTTCCCACTGTTTCTGAGGCTAATTCTTGAACCGTAAGTCATAGACGCTAGATCTTGGCGGCATTCGTCTCAGCACCTGGCAATTAGTATAGAAGCACTGTCTTTGACTTCTCTGGATGTTTCCCAGGCGAGCTATTGACAAGTAAATCCTAGACGCTCGATCTTGGTTATTTTCGCTTTCGCGGCTGGCAGCAAAGTTCAGAACCATGTTTCTGTGAATAACTCTTGAACCGTAAGTCACTGACGCTCGCTCTTGGCTGCATTCGTTTCAGCTCGTGGCAGCCAGTCTAAAAAACACAATCTTGGACTTCTCTGGATGTTTCCCAGGCGAGCTATTGGCAGCATGTTCAGAACCACTGTTTCTGAGGCTAATTCTTGAACCGTAAGTCATAGACGCTCGATCTTGGCGGCATTCGTCTCAGCGCCTGGCAATTAGTATAGAAGCACTGTTTCCCACTGTTTCTGAGGCTAATTCTTGAACCGTAAGTCATAGACGCTCGATCTTGGCGGCATTCGTCTCAGCGCCTGGCAATTAGTATAGAAGCACTGTCTTTGACTTCTCTGGATGTTTCCCAGGCGAGCTATTGACAAGTAAATCCTAGACGCTCGATCTTGGTTATTTTCGCTTTCGCGGCTGGCAGCAAAGTTCAGAACCATGTTTCTGTGAATAACTCTTGAACCGTAAGTCACAGACGCTCGCTCTTGGCTGCATTCGTTTCTGCTCGTGGCAGCCAGTCTAAAAAACACAATCTTGGACTTCTCTGGATGTTTCCCATGCGAGCTATTGGCAGCATGTTCAGAACCACTGTTTCTGAGGCTAATTCTTGAACCGTAAGTCATAGACGCTCGATCTTGGCGGCATTCGTCTCAGCGCCTGGCAATTAGTATAGAAGCACTGTTTCCCACTGTTTCTGAGGCTAATTCTTGAACCGTAAGTCATAGACGCTAGATCTTGGCGGCATTCGTCGCAGCGCCTGGCAATTAGTATGGAAGCACTGTCTTTGACTTCTCTGGATGTTTCCCAGGCGAGCTATTGACAAGTAAATCCTAGACGCTCGATCTTGGTTATTTTCGCTTTCGCGGCTGGCAGCAAAGTTCAGAACCATGTTTCTGTGAATAACTTTTGAACCGTAAGTCACAGACGCTCGCTCTTGGCTGCATTCGTTTCAGCTCGTGGCAGCCAGTCTAAAAAACACAATCTTGGACTTCTCTGGATGTTTCCCAGGCGAGCTATTGGCAGCATGTTCAGAACCACTGTTTCTGAGGCTAATTCTTGAACCGTAAGTCATAGACGCTAAATCTTGGCGGTATTCGTCTCAGCGCCTGGAAATTAGTATAGAAGCACTGTCTTTGACTTCTCTGGATGTTTCCCAGGCGAGCTATTGACAAGTAAATCCTAGACGCTCGATCTTGGTTATTTTCGCTTTCGCGGCTGGCAGCAAAGTTCAGAACCATGTTTCTGTGAATAACTCTTGAACCGTAAGTCACAGACGCTCGCTCTTGGCTGCATTCGTTTCAGCTCGTGGCAGCCAGTCTAAAAAACACAATCTTGGACTTCTCTGGATGTTTCCCAGGCGAGCTATTGGCAGCATGTTCAGAACCACTGTTTCTGAGGCTAATTCTTGAACCGTAAGTCATAGACGCTCGATCTTGGCGGCATTCGTCTCAGCGCCTGGCAATTAGTATAGACGCACTGTTTCCCACTGTTTCTGAGGCTAATTCTTGAACCGTAAGTCATAGACGCTAGATCTTGGCGGCATTCTTCGCAGCGCCTGGCAATTAGTATAGAAGCACTGTCTTTGACTTCTCTGGATGTTTCCCAGGCGAGCTATTGACAAGTAAATCCTAGACGCTCGATCTTGGTTATTTTCGCTTTCGCGGCTGGCAGCAAAGTTCAGAACCATGTTTCTGTGAATAACTCTTGAACCGTAAGTCACAGACGCTCGCTCTTGGCTGCATTCGTTTCAGCTCGTGGCAGCCAGTCTAAAATATACTATCTTGGACTTCTCTGGATGTTTCCCAGGCGAGCTATTGGCAGCATGTTCAGAACCACTGTTTCTGAGGCTAATTCTTGAACCGTGTCATAGACGCTCGATCTTGGCGGCATTCGTCTCAGCGCCTGGCAATTAGTATAGAAGCACTGTTTCCCACTGTTTCTGAGGCTAATTCTTGAACCGTAAGTCATAGACGCTAGATCTTGGCGGCTTTCCTCTCAGCGCCTGGCAATTAGTATAGAAGCACTGTCTTTGACTTCTCTGGATGTTTCCCAGGCGAGCTTTTGACAAATAAATCCTAGACGCTCGATCTTGGTTATTTTCGCTTTCGCGGCTGGCAGCAAAGTTCAGAACCATGTTTCTGTGAATAACTTTTGAACCGTAAGTCACAGACGCTCGCTCTTGGCTGCATTCGTTTCAGCTCGTGGCAGCCAGTCTAAAAACACTATCTTGGACTTCTCTGGATGTTTCCCAGGCGAGCTATTGACAAGTAAATCCTAGACGCTCGATCTTGGTTATTTTCAATTTCGCGGCTGGCAGCAAAGTTCAGAACCATGTTTCTGTGAATAACTCTTGAACCGTAAGTCACTGACGCTCGCTCTTGGCTGCATTCGTTTCAGCTCGTGGCAGCCAGTCTAAAAAACACAATCTTGGACTTCTCTGGATGTTTCCCAGGCGAGCTATTGGCAGCATGTTCAGAACCACTGTTTCTGAGGCTAATTCTTGAACCGTAAGTCATAGACGCTCGATCTTGGCGGCATTCGTCTCAGCGCCTGGCAATTAGTATAGAAGCACTGTTTCCCACTGTTTCTGAGGCTAATTCTTGAACCGTAAGTCATAGACGCTAGATCTTGGCGGCATTCGTCTCAGCGCCTGGCAATTAGTATAGAAGCACTGTCTTTGACTTCTCTGGATGTTTCCCAGGCGAGCTATTGACAAGTAAATCCTAGACGCTCGATCTTGGTTATTTTCGCTTTCGCGGCTGGCAGCAAAGTTCAGAACCATGTTTCTGTGAATAACTTTTGAACCGTAAGTCACAGACGCTCGCTCTTGGCTGCATTCGTTTCAGCTCGTGGCAGCCAGTCTAAAATATACTATCTTGGACTTCTCTGGATGTTTCCCAGGCGAGCTATTGGCAGCATGTTCAGAACCACTGTTTCTGAGGCTAATTCTTGAACCGTGTCATAGACGCTCGATCTTGGCGGCATTCGTCTCAGCGCCTGGCAATTAGTATAGAAGCACTGTTTCCCACTGTTTCTGAGGCTAATTCTTAAACCGTAAGTCATAGACGCTAGATCTTGGCGGCTTTCCTCTCAGCGCCTGGCAATTAGTATAGAAGCACTGTCTTTGACTTCTCTGGATGTTTCCCAGGCGAGCTTTTGACAAGTAAATCCTAGACGCTCGATCTTGGTTATTTTCGCTTTCGCGGCTGGCAGCAAAGTTCAGAACCATGTTTCTGTGAATAACTTTTGAACCGTAAGTCACAGACGCTCGCTCTTGGCTGCATTCGTTTCAGCTCGTGGCAGCCAGTCTAAAAAACACTATCTTGGACTTCTCTGGATGTTTCCCAGGCGAGCTATTGGCAGCATGTTCAGAACCACTGTTTCTGAGGCTAATTCTTGAACCGTAAGTCATAGACGCTCGATCTTGGCGGCATTCGTCTCAGCGCCTGGCAATTAGTATAGAAGCACTGTTTCCCACTGTTTCTGAGGCTAATTCTTGAACCGTAAGTCATAGACGCTAGATCTTGGCGGCATTCGTCTCAGCGCCTGGCAATTAGTATAGAAGCACTGTCTTTGACTTCTCTGGATGTTTCCCAGGCGAGTTTTTGACAAGTAAATCCTAGACGCTCGATCTTGGTTATTTTCGCTTTCGCGGCTGGCAGCAAAGTTCAGAACCATGTTTCTGTGAATAACTTTTGAACCGTAAGTCACAGACGCTCGCTCTTGGCTGCATTCGTTTCAGCTCGTGGCAGCCAGTCTAAAAAACACAATCTTGGACTTCTCTGGATGTTTCCCAGGCGAGCTATTGGCAGCATGTTCAGAACCACTGTTTCTGAGGCTAATTCTTGAACCGTAAGTCATAGACGCTCGATCTTGGCGGCATTCGTCTCAGCGCCTGGCAATTAGTATAGAAGCCCTGTTTCCCACTGTTTCTGAGGCTAATTCTTGAACCGTAAGTCATAGACGCTAGATCTTGGCGGCATTCGTCTCAGCGCCTGGCAATTAGTATAGAAGCACTGTATTTGACTTCTATGGATGTTTCCCAGGCGAGCTATTGACAAGTAAATCCTAGACGCTCGATCTTGGTTATTTTCGCTTTCGCGGCTGGCAGCAAAGTTCAGAACCATGTTTCTGTGAATAACTTTGAACCGTAAGTCACAGACGCTCGCTCTTGGCTGCATTCGTTTCAGCTCGTGGCAGCCAGTCTAAAAAACACAATCTTGGACTTCTCTGGATGTTTCCCAGGCGAGCTATTGTCAGCATGTTCAGAACCACTGTTTCTGAGGCTAATTCTTGAACCGTGTCATAGACGCTCGATCTTGGCGGCATTCGTCTCAGCGCCTGGCAATTAGTATAGAAGCACTGTTTCCCACTGTTTCTGAGGCTAATTCTTGAACCGTAAGTCATAGACGCTAGATCTTGGCGGCTTTCCTCTCAGCGTCTGGCAATTAGTATAGAAGCACTGTCTTTGACTTCTCTGGATGTTTCCCAGGCGAGCTTTTGACAAGTAAATCCTAGACGCTCGATCTTGGTTATTTTCGCTTTCGCGGCTGGCAGCAAAGTTCAGAACCATGTTTCTGTGAATAACTTTTGAACCGTAAGTCACAGACGCTCGCTCTTGGCTGCATTCGTTTCAGCTCGTGGCAGCCAGTCTAAAAAACACAATCTTGGACTTATCTGGATGTTTCCCAGGCGAGCTATTTGCAGCATGTTCAGAACCACTGTTTCTTAGGCTAATTCTTGAACCGTATGTCATAGACGCTCGATCTTGGCGGCATTCGTCTCAGCGCCTGGCAATTAGTATAGAAGCACTGTTTCCCACTGTTTCTGAGGCTAATTCTTGAACCGTAAGTCATAGACGCTAGATCTTGGCGGCATTCGTCTCAGCGCCTGGCAATTAGTATAGAAGCACTGTCTTTGACTTCTCTGGATGTTTCCCAGGCGAGTTTTTGACAAGTAAATCCTAGACGCTCGATCTTGGTTATTTTCGCTTTCGCGGCTGGCAGCAAAGTTCAGAACCATGTTTCTGTGAATAACTTTTGAACCGTAAGTCACAGACGCTCGCTCTTGGCTGCATTCGTTTCAGCTCGTGGCAGCCAGTCTAAAAAACACAATCTTGGACTTCTCTGGATGTTTCCCAGGCGAGCTATTGGCAGCATGTTCAGAACCACTGTTTCTGAGGCTAATTCTTGAACCGTAAGTCATAGACGCTCGATCTTGGCTGCATTCGTTTCAGCTCGTGGCAGCCAGTCTAAAAAACACAATCTTGGACTTCTCTGGATGTTTCCCAGGCGAGCTATTGGCAGCATGTTCAGAACCACTGTTTCTGAGGCTAATTCTTGAACCGTAAGTCATAGACGCTCGATCTTGGCGGCATTCGTCTCAGCGCCTGGCAATTAGTATAGAAGCCCTGTTTCCCACTGTTTCTGAGGCTAATGCTTGAACCGTAAGTCATAGACGCTAGATCTTGGCGGCATTCGTCTCAGCGCCTGGCAATTAGTATAGAAGCACTGTATTTGACTTCTATGGATGTTTCCCAGGCGAGCTATTGACAAGTAAATCCTAGACGCTCGATCTTGGTTATTTTCGCTTTCGCGGCTGGCAGCAAAGTTCAGAACCATGTTTCTGTGAATAACTTTTGAACCGTAAGTCACAGACGCTCGCTCTTGGCTGCATTCGTTTCAGCTCGTGGCAGCCAGTCTAAAAAACACAATCTTGGACTTCTCTGGATGTTTCCCAGGCGAGCTATTGTCAGCATGTTCAGAACCACTGTTTCTGAGGCTAATTCTTGAACCGTGTCATAGACGCTCGATCTTGGCGGCATTCGTCTCAGCGCCTGGCAATTAGTATAGAAGCACTGTTTCCCACTGTTTCTGAGGCTAATTCTTGAACCGTAAGTCATAGACGCTAGATCTTGGCGGCTTTCCTCTCAGCGTCTGGCAATTAGTATAGAAGCACTGTCTTTGACTTCTCTGGATGTTTCCCAGGCGAGCTTTTGACAAGTAAATCCTAGACGCTCGATCTTGGTTATTTTCGCTTTCGCGGCTGGCAGCAAAGTTCAGAACCATGTTTCTGTGAATAACTTTTGAACCGTAAGTCACAGACGCTCGCTCTTGGCTGCATTCGTTTCAGCTCGTGGCAGCCAGTCTAAAAAACACAATCTTGGACTTATCTGGATGTTTCCCAGGCGAGCTATTTGCAGCATGTTCAGAACCACTGTTTCTTAGGCTAATTCTTGAACCGTATGTCATAGACGCTCGATCTTGGCGGCATTCGTCTCAGCGCCTGGCAATTAGTATAGAAGCACTGTTTCCACTGTTTCTGAGGCTAATTCTTGAACCGTAAGTCATAGACGCTAGATCTTGGCGGCATTCGTCTCAGCGCCTGGCAATTAGTATAGGAAGCACTGTCTTTGACTTCTCTGGATGTTTCCCAGGCGAGTTTTTGACAAGTAAATCCTAGACGCTCGATCTTGGTTATTTTCGCTTTCGCGGCTGGCAGCAAAGTTCAGAACCATGTTTCTGTGAATAACTTTTGAACCGTAAGTCACAGACGCTCGCTCTTGGCTGCATTCGTTTCAGCTCGTGGCAGCCAGTCTAAAAAACACAATCTTGGACTTCTCTGGATGTTTCCCAGGCGAGCTATTGGCAGCATGTTCAGAACCACTGTTTCTGAGGCTAATTCTTGAACCGTAAGTCATAGACGCTCGATCTTGGCGGCATTCGTCTCAGCGCCTGGCAATTAGTATAGAAGCACTGTTTCCCACTGTTTCTGAGGCTAATTCTTGAACCGTAAGTCATAGACGCTAGATCTTGGCGGCATTCGTCTCAGCGCCTGGCAATTAGTATAGAAGCACTGTCTTTGACTTCTCTGGATGTTTCCCAGGCGAGCTATTGACAAGTAAATCCTAGACGCTCGATCTTGGTTATTTTGCCTTTCGCGGCTGGCAGCAAAGTTCAGAACCATGTTTCTGTGAATAACTTTTGAACCGTAAGTCACAGACGCTCGCTCTTGGCTGCATTCTTTTCAGCTCGTGGCAGCCAGTCTAAAATATACTATCTTGGACTTCTCTGGATGTTTCCCAGGCGAGCTATTGGCAGCATGTTCAGAACCACTGTTTCAGAGGCTAATTCTTGAACCGTAAGTCATAGACGCTCGATCTTGGCGGCATTCGTCTCAGCGCCTGGCAATTAGTATAGAAGCACTGTTTCCCACTGTTTCTGAGGCTAATTCTTGAACCGTAAGTCATAGACGCTAGATCTTGGCGGCATTCGTCGCAGCGCCTGGCAATTAGTATAGAAGCACTGTTTCCCACTGTTTCTGAGGCTAATTCTTGAACCATAAGTCATAGACGCTAAATCTTGGCGGCATTCGTCTCAGCGCCTGGAAATTAGTATGGAAGCACTGTCTTTGACTTCTCTGGATGTTTCCCAGGCGAGCTATTGACAAGTAAATCCTAGACGCTCGATCTTGGTTATTTTCGCTTTCGCGGCTGGCAGCAAAGTTCAGAACCATGTTTCTGTGAATAACTCTTGAACCGTAAGTCACAGACGCTCGCTCTTGGCTGCATTCGTTTCAGCTCATGGCAGCCAGTCTAAAAAACACAATCTTGGACTTCTCTGGATGTTTCCCAGGCGAGCTATTGGCAGCATGTTCAGAACCACTGTTTCTGAGGCTAATTCTTGAACCGTAAGTCATAGACGCTCGATCTTGGCGGCATTCGTCTCAGCGCCTGGCAATTAGTATAGAAGCACTGTTTCCCACTGTTTCTGAGGCTAATTCTTGAACCGTAAGTCATAGACGCTAGATCTTGGCGGCATTCGTCTCAGCGCCTGGCAATTAGTATAGAAGCACTGTCTTTGACTTCTCTGGATGTTTCCCAGGCGAGTTTTTGACAAGTAAATCCTAGACGCTTGATCTTGGTTATTTTCGCTTTCGCGGCTGGCAGCAAAGTTCAGAACCATGTTTCTGTGAATAACTCTTGAACCGTAAGTCACAGACGCTCGCTCTTGGCTGCATTCGTTTCAGCTCGTGGCAGCCAGTCTAAAAAACACTATCCTGGACTTCTCTGGATGTTTCCCAGGCGAGCTATTGGCAGCATGTTCAGAACCACTGTTTCTGAGGCTAATTCTTGAACCGTAAGTCATAGACGCTCGATCTTGGCGGCATTCGTCTCAGCGCCTGGCAATTAGTATAGAAGCACTGTTTCCCACTGTTTCTGAGGCTAATTCTTGAACCGTAAGTCATAGACGCTTGATCTTGGCGGCATTCGTCTCAGCGCCTGGCAATTAGTATAGAAGCACTGTCTTTGACTTCTCTGGATGTTTCCCAGGCGAGCTATTGACAAGTAAATCCTAGACGCTCGATCTTGGTTATTTTCAATTTCGCGGCTGGCAGCAAAGTTCAGAACCATGTTTCTGTGAATAACTCTTGAACCGTAAGTCACTGACGCTCGCTCTTGGCTGCATTCGTTTCAGCTCGTGGCAGCCAGTCTAAAAAACACAATCTTGGACTTCTCTGGATGTTTCCCAGGCGAGCTATTGGCAGCATGTTCAGAACCACTGTTTCTGAGGCTAATTCTTGAACCGTAAGTCATAGACGCTCGATCTTGGCGGCATTCGTCTCAGCGCCTGGCAATTAGTATAGAAGCACTGTTTCCCACTGTTTCTGAGGCTAATTCTTGAACCGTAAGTCATAGACGCTAGATCTTGGCGGCATTCGTCTCAGCGCCTGGCAATTAGTATAGAAGCACTGTCTTTGACTTCTCTGGATGTTTCCCAGGCGAGCTATTGACAAGTAAATCCTAGACGCTCGATCTTGGTTATTTTCGCTTTCGCGGCTGGCAGCAAAGTTCAGAACCATGTTTCTGTGAATAACTTTTGAACCGTAAGTCACAGACGCTCGCTCTTGGCTGCATTCGTTTCAGCTCGTGGCAGCCAGTCTAAAAAACACAATCTTGGACTTCTCTGGATGTTTCCCAGGCGAGCTATTGGCAGCATGTTCAGATCCACTGTTTCTGAGGCTAATTCTTGAACCGTGTCATAGACGCTCGATCTTGGCGGCATTCGTCTCAGCGCCTGGCAATTAGTATAGAAGCACTGTTTCCCACTGTTTCTGAGGCTAATTCTTGAACCGTAAGTCATAGACGCTAGATCTTGGCGGCTTTCCTCTCAGCGCCTGGCAATTAGTATAGAAGCACTGTCTTTGACTTCTCTGGATGTTTCCCAGGCGAGCTTTTGACAAATAAATCCTAGACGCTCGATCTTGGTTATTTTCGCTTTCGCGGCTGGCAGCAAAGTTCAGAACCATGTTTCTGTGAATAACTTTTGAACCGTAAGTCACATACGCTCGCTCTTGGCTGCATTCGTTTCAGCTCGTGACAGCCAGTCTAAAAAACACTATCTTGGACTTCTCTGGATGTTTCCCAGGCGAGCTATTGGCAGCATGTTCAGAACCACTGTTTCTGAGGCTAATTCTTGAACCGTAAGTCATAGACGCCCGATCTTGGCGGCATTCGTCTCAGCGCCTGGCAATTAGTATAGAAGCACTGTTTCCCACTGTTTCTGAGGCTAATTATTGAACCGTAAGTCATAGACGCTTGATCTCGGCGGCATTCGTCTCAGCGCCTGGCAATTAGTATAGAAGCACTGTCTTTGACTTCTCTGGATGTGTCCCAGGCGAGCTATTGACAAGTAAATCCTAGACGCTCGATCTTGGTTATTTTCAATTTCGCGGCTGGCAGCAAAGTTCAGAACCATGTTTCTGTGAATAACTCTTGAACCGTAAGTCACTGACGCTCGCTCTTGGCTGCATTCGTTTCAGCTCGTGGCAGCCAGTCTAAAAAACACAATCTTGGACTTCTCTGGATGTTTCCCAGGCGAGCTATTGGCAGCATGTTCAGAACCACTGTTTCTGAGGCTAATTCTTGAACCGTAAGTCATAGACGCTCGATCTTGGCGGCATTCGTCTCAGCGCCTGGCAATTAGTATAGAAGCACTGTTTCCCACTGTTTCTGAGGCTAATTCTTGAACCGTAAGTCATAGACGCTAGATCTTGGCGGCATTCGTCTCAGCGCCTGGCAATTAGTATAGAAGCACTGTCTTTGACTTCTCTGGATGTTTCCCAGGCGAGCTATTGACAAGTAAATCCTAGACGCTCGATCTTGGTTATTTTCGCTTTCGCGGCTGGCAGCAAAGTTCAGAACCATGTTTCTGTGAATAACTTTTGAACCGTAAGTCACAGACGCTCGCTCTTGGCTGCATTCTTTTCAGCTCGTGGCAGCCAGTCTAAAATATACTATCTTGGACTTCTCTGGATGTTTCCCAGGCGAGCTATTGGCAGCATGTTCAGAACCACTGTTTCAGAGGCTAATTCTTGAACCGTAAGTCATAGACGCTCGATCTTGGCGGCATTCGTCTCAGCGCCTGGCAATTAGTATAGAAGCACTGTTTCCCACTGTTTCTGAGGCTAATTCTTGAACCGTAAGTCATAGACGCTAGATCTTGGCGGCATTCGTCGCAGCGCCTGGCAATTAGTATAGAAGCACTGTTTCCCACTGTTTCTGAGGCTAATTCTTGAACCGTAAGTCATAGACGCTAAATCTTGGCGGCATTCGTCTCAGCGCCTGGAAATTAGTATAGAAGCACTGTCTTTGACTTCTCTGGATGTTTCCCAGGCGAGCTATTGACAAGTAAATCCTAGACGCTCAATCTTGGTTATTTTCGCTTTCGCGGCTGGCAGCAAAGTTCAGAACCATGTTTCTGTGAATAACTCTTGAACCGTAAGTCACAGACGCTCGCTCTTGGCTGCATTCGTTTCAGCTCGTGGCAGCCAGTCTAAAATATACTATCTTGGACTTCTCTGGATGTTTCCCAGGCGAGCTATTGGCAGCATGTTCAGAACCACTGTTTCTGAGGCTAATTCTTGAACCGTGTCATAGACGCTCGATCTTGGCGGCATTCGTCTCAGCGCCTGGCAATTAGTATAGAAGCACTGTTTCCCACTGTTTCTGAGGCTAATTCTTGAACCGTAAGTCATAGACGCTAGATCTTGGCGGCTTTCCTCTCAGCGCCTGGCAATTAGTATAGAAGCACTGTCTTTGACTTCTCTGGATGTTTCCCAGGCGAGCTTTTGACAAATAAATCCTAGACGCTCGATCTTGGTTATTTTCGCTTTCGCGGCTGGCAGCAAAGTTCAGAACCATGTTTCTGTGAATAACTTTTGAACCGTAAGTCACAGACGCTCGCTCTTGGCTGCATTCGTTTCAGCTCGTGGCAGCCAGTCTAAAAACACTATCTTGGACTTCTCTGGATGTTTCCCAGGCGAGCTATTGGCAGCATGTTCAGAACCACTGTTACTGAGGCTAATTCTTGAACCGTAAGTCATAGACGCTCGATCTTGGCGGCATTCGTCTCAGCGCCTGGCAATTAGTATAGAAGCACTGTTTCCCACTGTTTCTGAGGCTAATTCTTGAACCGTAAGTCATAGACGCTAGATCTTGGCGGCATTCGTCTCAGCACCTGGCAATTAGTATAGAAGCACTGTCTTTGACTTCTCTGGATGTTTCCCAGGCGAGCTATTGACAAGTAAATCCTAGACGCTCGATCTTGGTTATTTTCGCTTTCGCGGCTGGCAGCAAAGTTCAGAACCATGTTTCTGTGAATAACTCTTGAACCGTAAGTCACTGACGCTCGCTCTTGGCTGCATTCGTTTCAGCTCGTGGCAGCCAATCTAAAAAACACAATCTTGGACTTCTCTGGATGTTTCCCAGGCGAGCTATTGGCAGCATGTTCAGAACCACTGTTTCTGAGGCTAATTCTTGAACCGTAAGTCAGACGCTCGATCTTGGCGGCATTCGTCTCAGCGCCTGGCAATTAGTATAGAAGCACTGTTTCCCACTGTTTCTGAGGCTAATTCTTGAACCGTAAGTCATAGACGCTAGATATTGGCGGCATTCGTCTCAGCGCCTGGCAATTAGTATCGAAGCACTGTCTTTGACTTCTCTGGATGTTTCCCAGGCGAGCTATTGACAAGTAAATCCTAGACCCTCGATCTTGGTTATTTTCGCTTTCGCGGCTGGCAGCAAAGTTCAGAACCATGTTTCTGTGAATAACTTTTGAACCGTAAGTCACAGACGCTCGCTCTTGGCTGCATTCGTTTCAGCTCGTGGCAGCCAGTCTAAAAAACACAATCTTGGACTTCTCTGGATGTTTCCCAGGCGAGCTATTGGCAGCATGTTCAGATCCACTGTTTCTGAGGCTAATTCTTGAACCGTGTCATAGACGCTCGATCTTGGCGGCATTCGTCTCAGCGCCTGGCAATTAGTATAGAAGCACTGTTTCCCACTGTTTCTGAGGCTAATTCTTGAACCGTAAGTCATAGACGCTAGATCTTGGCGGCTTTCCTCTCAGCGCCTGGCAATTAGTATAGAAGCACTGTCTTTGACTTCTCTGGATGTTTCCCAGGCGAGCTTTTGACAAATAAATCCTAGACGCTCGATCTTGGTTATTTTCGCTTTCGCGGCTGGCAGCAAAGTTCAGAACCATGTTTCTGTGAATAACTTTTGAACCGTAAGTCACATACGCTCGCTCTTGGCTGCATTCGTTTCAGCTCGTGACAGCCAGTCTAAAAAACACTATCTTGGACTTCTCTGGATGTTTCCCAGGCGAGCTATTGGCAGCATGTTCAGAACCACTGTTTCTGAGGCTAATTCTTGAACCGTAAGTCATAGACGCTCGATCTTGGCGGCATTCGTCTCAGCGCCTGGCAATTAGTATAGAAGCACTGTTTCCCACTGTTTCTGAGGCTAATTATTGAACCGTAAGTCATAGACGCTTGATCTCGGCGGCATTCGTCTCAGCGCCTGGCAATTAGTATAGAAGCACTGTCTTTGACTTCTCTGGATGTGTCCCAGGCGAGCTATTGACAAGTAAATCCTAGACGCTCGATCTTGGTTATTTTCAATTTCGCGGCTGGCAGCAAAGTTCAGAACCATGTTTCTGTGAATAACTCTTGAACCGTAAGTCACTGACGCTCGCTCTTGGCTGCATTCGTTTCAGCTCGTGGCAGCCAGTCTAAAAAACACAATCTTGGACTTCTCTGGATGTTTCCCAGGCGAGCTATTGGCAGCATGTTCAGAACCACTGTTTCTGAGGCTAATTCTTGAACCGTAAGTCATAGACGCTCGATCTTGGCGGCATTCGTCTCAGCGCCTGGCAATTAGTATAGAAGCACTGTTTCCCACTGTTTCTGAGGCTAATTCTTGAACCGTAAGTCATAGACGCTAGATCTTGGCGGCATTCGTCTCAGCGCCTGGCAATTAGTATAGAAGCACTGTCTTTGACTTCTCTGGATGTTTCCCAGGCGAGCTATTGACAAGTAAATCCTAGACGCTCGATCTTGGTTATTTTCGCTTTCGCGGCTGGCAGCAAAGTTCAGAACCATGTTTCTGTGAATAACTTTTGAACCGTAAGTCACAGACGCTCGCTCTTGGCTGCATTCTTTTCAGCTCGTGGCAGCCAGTCTAAAATATACTATCTTGGACTTCTCTGGATGTTTCCCAGGCGAGCTATTGGCAGCATGTTCAGAACCACTGTTTCAGAGGCTAATTCTTGAACCGTAAGTCATAGACGCTCGATCTTGGCGGCATTCGTCTCAGCGCCTGGCAATTAGTATAGAAGCACTGTTTCCCACTGTTTCTGAGGCTAATTCTTGAACCGTAAGTCATAGACGCTAGATCTTGGCGGCATTCGTCGCAGCGCCTGGCAATTAGTATAGAAGCACTGTTTCCCACTGTTTCTGAGGCTAATTCTTGAACCGTAAGTCATAGACGCTAAATCTTGGCGGCATTCGTCTCAGCGCCTGGAAATTAGTATAGAAGCACTGTCTTTGACTTCTCTGGATGTTTCCCAGGCGAGCTATTGACAAGTAAATCCTAGACGCTCGATCTTGGTTATTTTCGCTTTCGCGGCTGGCAGCAAAGTTCAGAACCATGTTTCTGTGAATAACTCTTGAACCGTAAGTCACAGACGCTCGCTCTTGGCTGCATTCGTTTCAGCTCATGGCAGCCAGTCTAAAAAACACAATCTTGGACTTCTCTGGATGTTTCCCAGGCGAGCTATTGGCAGCATGTTCAGAACCACTGTTTCTGAGGCTAATTCTTGAACCGTAAGTCATAGACGCTCGATCTTGGCGGCATTCGTCTCAGCGCCTGGCAATTAGTATAGAAGCACTGTTTCCCACTGTTTCTGAGGCTAATTCTTGAAGCGTAAGTCATAGACGCTAGATCTTGGCGGCATTCGTCTCAGCGCCTGGCAATTAGTATAGAAGCACTGTCTTTGACTTCTCTGGATGTTTCCCAGGCGAGCTATTGACAAGTAAATCCTAGACGCTCAATCTTGGTTATTTTCGCTTTCGCGGCTGGCAGCAAAGTTCAGAACCATGTTTCTGTGAATAACTCTTGAACCGTAAGTCACAGACGCTCGCTCTTGGCTGCATTCGTTTCAGCTCGTGGCAGCCAGTCTAAAATATACTATCTTGGACTTCTCTGGATGTTTCCCAGGCGAGCTATTGGCAGCATGTTCAGAACCACTGTTTCTGAGGCTAATTCTTGAACCGTGTCATAGACGCTCGATCTTGGCGGCATTCGTCTCAGCGCCTGGCAATTAGTATAGAAGCACTGTTTCCCACTGTTTCTGAGGCTAATTCTTGAACCGTAAGTCATAGACGCTAGATCTTGGCGGCTTTCCTCTCAGCGCCTGGCAATTAGTATAGAAGCACTGTCTTTGACTTCTCTGGATGTTTCCCAGGCGAGCTTTTGACAAATAAATCCTAGACGCTCGATCTTGGTTATTTTCGCTTTCGCGGCTGGCAGCAAAGTTCAGAACCATGTTTCTGTGAATAACTTTTGAACCGTAAGTCACAGACGCTCGCTCTTGGCTGCATTCGTTTCAGCTCGTGGCAGCCAGTCTAAAAACACTATCTTGGACTTCTCTGGATGTTTCCCAGGCGAGCTATTGGCAGCATGTTCAGAACCACTGTTTCTGAGGCTAATTCTTGAACCGTGTCATAGACGCTCGATCTTGGCGGCATTCGTCTCAGCGCCTGGCAATTAGTATAGAAGCACTGTTTCCCACTGTTTCTGAGGCTAATTCTTGAACCGTAAGTCATAGACGCTAGATCTTGGCGGCATTCGTCTCAGCGCCTGGCAATTAGTATAGAAGCACTGTCTTTGACTTCTCTGGATGTTTCCCAGGCGAGCTATTGACAAGTAAATCCTAGACGCTCGATCTTGGTTATTTTCGCTTTCGCGGCTGGCAGCAAAGTTCAGAACCATGTTTCTGTGAATAACTTTTGAACCGTAAGTCACAGACGCTCGCTCTTGGCTGCATTCTTTTCAGCTCGTGGCAGCCAGTCTAAAATATACTATCTTGGACTTCTCTGGATGTTTCCCAGGCGAGCTATTGGCAGCATGTTCAGAACCACTGTTTCAGAGGCTAATTCTTGAACCGTAAGTCATAGACGCTCGATCTTGGCGGCATTCGTCTCAGCGCCTGGCAATTAGTATAGAAGCACTGTTTCCCACTGTTTCTGAGGCTAATTCTTGAACCGTAAGTCATAGACGCTAGATCTTGGCGGCATTCGTCGCAGCGCCTGGCAATTAGTATAGAAGCACTGTTTCCCACTGTTTCTGAGGCTAATTCTTGAACCGTAAGTCATAGACGCTAAATCTTGGCGGCATTCGTCTCAGCGCCTGGAAATTAGTATAGAAGCACTGTCTTTGACTTCTCTGGATGTTTCCCAGGCGAGCTATTGACAAGTAAATCCTAGACGCTCGATCTTGGTTATTTTCGCTTTCGCGGCTGGCAGCAAAGTTCAGAACCATGTTTCTGTGAATAACTCTTGAACCGTAAGTCACAGACGCTCGCTCTTGGCTGCATTCGTTTCAGCTCATGGCAGCCAGTCTAAAAAACACAATCTTGGACTTCTCTGGATGTTTCCCAGGCGAGCTATTGGCAGCATGTTCAGAACCACTGTTTCTGAGGCTAATTCTTGAACCGTAAGTCATAGACGCTCGATCTTGGCGGCATTCGTCTCAGCGCCTGGCAATTAGTATAGAAGCACTGTTTCCCACTGTTTCTGAGGCTAATTCTTGAAGCGTAAGTCATAGACGCTAGATCTTGGCGGCATTCGTCTCAGCGCCTGGCAATTAGTATAGAAGCACTGTCTTTGACTTCTCTGGATGTTTCCCAGGCGAGCTATTGACAAGTAAATCCTAGACGCTCAATCTTGGTTATTTTCGCTTTCGCGGCTGGCAGCAAAGTTCAGAACCATGTTTCTGTGAATAACTCTTGAACCGTAAGTCACAGACGCTCGCTCTTGGCTGCATTCGTTTCAGCTCGTGGCAGCCAGTCTAAAATATACTATCTTGGACTTCTCTGGATGTTTCCCAGGCGAGCTATTGGCAGCATGTTCAGAACCACTGTTTCTGAGGCTAATTCTTGAACCGTGTCATAGACGCTCGATCTTGGCGGCATTCGTCTCAGCGCCTGGCAATTAGTATAGAAGCACTGTTTCCCACTGTTTCTGAGGCTAATTCTTGAACCGTAAGTCATAGACGCTAGATCTTGGCGGCTTTCCTCTCAGCGCCTGGCAATTAGTATAGAAGCACTGTCTTTGACTTCTCTGGATGTTTCCCAGGCGAGCTTTTGACAAATAAATCCTAGACGCTCGATCTTGGTTATTTTCGCTTTCGCGGCTGGCAGCAAAGTTCAAAACCATGTTTCTGTGAATAACTTTTGAACCGTAAGTCACAGACGCTCGCTCTTGGCTGCATTCGTTTCAGCTCGTGGCAGCCAGTCTAAAAACACTATCTTGGACTTCTCTGGATGTTTCCCAGGCGAGCTATTGGCAGCATGTTCAGAACCACTGTTACTGAGGCTAATTCTTGAACCGTAAGTCATAGACGCTCGATCTTGGCGGCATTCGTCTCAGCGCCTGGCAATTAGTATAGAAGCACTGTTTCCCACTGTTTCTGAGGCTAATTCTTGAACCGTAAGTCATAGACGCTAGATCTTGGCGGCATTCGTCTCAGCACCTGGCAATTAGTATAGAAGCACTGTCTTTGACTTCTCTGGATGTTTCCCAGGCGAGCTATTGACAAGTAAATCCTAGACGCTCGATCTTGGTTATTTTCGCTTTCGCGGCTGGCAGCAAAGTTCAGAACCATGTTTCTGTGAATAACTCTTGAACCGTAAGTCACTGACGCTCGCTCTTGGCTGCATTCGTTTCAGCTCGTGGCAGCCAATCTAAAAAACACAATCTTGGACTTCTCTGGATGTTTCCCAGGCGAGCTATTGGCAGCATGTTCAGAACCACTGTTTCTGAGGCTAATTCTTGAACCGTAAGTCAGACGCTCGATCTTGGCGGCATTCGTCTCAGCGCCTGGCAATTAGTATAGAAGCACTGTTTCCCACTGTTTCTGAGGCTAATTCTTGAACCGTAAGTCATAGACGCTAGATCTTGGCGGCATTCGTCTCAGCACCTGGCAATTAGTATAGAAGCACTGTCTTTGACTTCTCTGGATGTTTCCCAGGCGAGCTATTGACAAGTAAATCCTAGACGCTCGATCTTGGTTATTTTCGCTTTCGCGGCTGGCAGCAAAGTTCAGAACCATGTTTCTGTGAATAACTCTTGAACCGTAAGTCACTGACGCTCGCTCTTGGCTGCATTCGTTTCAGCTCGTGGCAGCCAGTCTAAAAAACACAATCTTGGACTTCTCTGGATGTTTCCCAGGCGAGCTATTTGCAGCATGTTCAGAACCACTGTTTCTGAGGCTAATTCTTGAACCGTAAGTCATAGACGCTCGATCTTGGCGGCATTCGTCTCAGCGCCTGGCAATTAGTATAGAAGCACTGTTTCCCACTGTTACTGAGGCTAATTCTTGAACCGTAAGTCATAGACGCTCGATCTTGGCGGCATTCGTCTCAGCACCTGGCAATTAGTATAGAAGCACTGTTTCCCACTGTTTCTGAGGCTAATTCTTGAACCGTAAGTCATAGACGCTAGATCTTGGCGGCATTCGTCTCAGCACCTGGCAATTAGTATAGAAGCACTGTCTTTGACTTCTCTGGATGTTTCCCAGGCGAGCTATTGACAAGTAAATCCTAGACGCTCGATCTTGGTTATTTTCGCTTTCGCGGCTGGCAGCAAAGTTCAGAACCATGTTTCTGTGAATAACTCTTGAACCGTAAGTCACTGACGCTCGCTCTTGGCTGCATTCGTTTCAGCTCGTGGCAGCCAGTCTAAAAAACACAATCTTGGACTTCTCTGGATGTTTCCCAGGCGAGCTATTGGCAGCATGTTCAGAACCACTGTTTCTGAGGCTAATTCTTGAACCGTAAGTCATAGACGCTCGATCTTGGCGGCATTCGTCTCAGCGCCTGGCAATTAGTATAGAAGCACTGTTTCCCACTGTTTCTGAGGCTAATTCTTGAACCGTAAGTCATAGACGCTAGATCTTGGCGGCATTCGTCTCAGCACCTGGCAATTAGTATAGAAGCACTGTCTTTGACTTCTCTGGATGTTTCCCAGGCGAGCTATTGACAAGTAAATCCTAGACGCTCGATCTTGGTTATTTTCGCTTTCGCGGCTGGCAGCAAAGTTCAGAACCATGTTTCTGTGAATAACTCTTGAACCGTAAGTCACTGACGCTCGCTCTTGGCTGCATTCGTTTCAGCTCGTGGCAGCCAATCTAAAAAACACAATCTTGGACTTCTCTGGATGTTTCCCAGGCGAGCTATTGGCAGCATGTTCAGAACCACTGTTTCTGAGGCTAATTCTTGAACCGTAAGTCAGACGCTCGATCTTGGCGGCATTCGTCTCAGCGCCTGGCAATTAGTATAGAAGCACTGTTTCCCACTGTTTCTGAGGCTAATTCTTGAACCGTAAGTCATAGACGCTAGATCTTGGCGGCATTCGTCTCAGCACCTGGCAATTAGTATAGAAGCACTGTCTTTGACTTCTCTGGATGTTTCCCAGGCGAGCTATTGACAAGTAAATCCTAGACGCTCGATCTTGGTTATTTTCGCTTTCGCGGCTGGCAGCAAAGTTCAGAACCATGTTTCTGTGAATAACTCTTGAACCGTAAGTCACTGACGCTCGCTCTTGGCTGCATTCGTTTCAGCTCGTGGCAGCCAGTCTAAAAAACACAATCTTGGACTTCTCTGGATGTTTCCCAGGCGAGCTATTTGCAGCATGTTCAGAACCACTGTTTCTGAGGCTAATTCTTGAACCGTAAGTCATAGACGCTCGATCTTGGCGGCATTCGTCTCAGCGCCTGGCAATTAGTATAGAAGCACTGTTTCCCACTGTTACTGAGGCTAATTCTTGAACCGTAAGTCATAGACGCTCGATCTTGGCGGCATTCGTCTCAGCACCTGGCAATTAGTATAGAAGCACTGTTTCCCACTGTTTCTGAGGCTAATTCTTGAACCGTAAGTCATAGACGCTAGATCTTGGCGGCATTCGTCTCAGCACCTGGCAATTAGTATAGAAGCACTGTCTTTGACTTCTCTGGATGTTTCCCAGGCGAGCTATTGACAAGTAAATCCTAGACGCTCGATCTTGGTTATTTTCGCTTTCGCGGCTGGCAGCAAAGTTCAGAACCATGTTTCTGTGAATAACTCTTGAACCGTAAGTCACTGACGCTCGCTCTTGGCTGCATTCGTTTCAGCTCGTGGCAGCCAGTCTAAAAAACACAATCTTGGACTTCTCTGGATGTTTCCCAGGCGAGCTATTGGCAGCATGTTCAGAACCACTGTTTCTGAGGCTAATTCTTGAACCGTAAGTCATAGACGCTCGATCTTGGCGGCATTCGTCTCAGCGCCTGGCAATTAGTATAGAAGCACTGTTTCCCACTGTTTCTGAGGCTAATTCTTGAACCGTAAGTCATAGACGCTAGATCTTGGCGGCATTCGTCGCAGCGCCTGGCAATTAGTATGGAAGCACTGTCTTTGACTTCTCTGGATGTTTCCCAGGCGAGCTATTGACAAGTAAATCCTAGACGCTCGATCTTGGTTATTTTCGCTTTCGCGGCTGGCAGCAAAGTTCAGAACCATGTTTCTGTGAATAACTTTTGAACCGTAAGTCACAGACGCTCGCTCTTGGCTGCATTCGTTTCAGCTCGTGGCAGCCAGTCTAAAAAACACAATCTTGGACTTCTCTGGCTGTTTCCCAGGCGAGCTATTGGCAGCATGTTCAGAACCACTGTTTCTGAGGCTAATTCTTGAACCGTAAGTCATAGACGCTAAATCTTGGCGGCATTCGTCTCAGCGCCTGGAAATTAGTATAGAAGCACTGTCTTTGACTTCTCTGGATGTTTCCCAGGCGAGCTATTGACAAGTAAATCCTAGACGCTCGATCTTGGTTATTTTCGCTTTCGCGGCTGGCAGCAAAGTTCAGAACCATGTTTCTGTGAATAACTCTTGAACCGTAAGTCACAGACGCTCGCTCTTGGCTGCATTCGTTTCAGCTCGTGACAGCCAGTCTAAAAAACACAATCTTGGACTTCTCTGGATGTTTCCCAGGCGAGCTATTGGCAGCATGTTCAGAACCACTGTTTCTGAGGCTAATTCTTGAACCGTAAGTCATAGACGCTCGATCTTGGCGGCATTCGTCTCAGCGCCTGGCAATTAGTATAGACGCACTGTTTCCCACTGTTTCTGAGGCTAATTCTTGAACCGTAAGTCATAGACGCTAGATCTTGGCGGCATTCTTCGCAGCGCCTGGCAATTAGTATAGAAGCACTGTCTTTGACTTCTCTGGATGTTTCCCAGGCGAGCTATTGACAAGTAAATCCTAGACGCTCGATCTTGGTTATTTTCGCTTTCGCGGCTGGCAGCAAAGTTCAGAACCATGTTTCTGTGAATAACTCTTGAACCGTAAGTCACAGACGCTCGCTCTTGGCTGCATTCGTTTCAGCTCGTGGCAGCCAGTCTAAAATATACTATCTTGGACTTCTCTGGATGTTTCCCAGGCGAGCTATTGGCAGCATGTTCAGAACCACTGTTTCTGAGGCTAATTCTTGAACCGTGTCATAGACGCTCGATCTTGGCGGCATTCGTCTCAGCGCCTGGCAATTAGTATAGAAGCACTGTTTCCCACTGTTTCTGAGGCTAATTCTTGAACCGTAAGTCATAGACGCTAGATCTTGGCGGCTTTCCTCTCAGCGCCTGGCAATTAGTATAGAAGCACTGTCTTTGACTTCTCTGGATGTTTCCCAGGCGAGCTTTTGACAAATAAATCCTAGACGCTCGATCTTGGTTATTTTCGCTTTCGCGGCTGGCAGCAAAGTTCAGAACCATGTTTCTGTGAATAACTTTTGAACCGTAAGTCACAGACGCTCGCTCTTGGCTGCATTCGTTTCAGCTCGTGGCAGCCAGTCTAAAAACACTATCTTGGACTTCTCTGGATGTTTCCCAGGCGAGCTATTGACAAGTAAATCCTAGACGCTCGATCTTGGTTATTTTCAATTTCGCGGCTGGCAGCAAAGTTCAGAACCATGTTTCTGTGAATAACTCTTGAACCGTAAGTCACTGACGCTCGCTCTTGGCTGCATTCGTTTCAGCTCGTGGCAGCCAGTCTAAAAAACACAATCTTGGACTTCTCTGGATGTTTCCCAGGCGAGCTATTGGCAGCATGTTCAGAACCACTGTTTCTGAGGCTAATTCTTGAACCGTAAGTCATAGACGCTCGATCTTGGCGGCATTCGTCTCAGCGCCTGGCAATTAGTATAGAAGCACTGTTTCCCACTGTTTCTGAGGCTAATTCTTGAACCGTAAGTCATAGACGCTAGATCTTGGCGGCATTCGTCTCAGCGCCTGCCAATTAGTATAGAAGCACTGTCTTTGACTTCTCTGGATGTTTCCCAGGCGAGCTATTGACAAGTAAATCCTAGACGCTCGATCTTGGTTATTTTCGCTTTCGCGGCTGGCAGCAAAGTTCAGAACCATGTTTCTGTGAATAACTTTTGAACCGTAAGTCACAGACGCTCGCTCTTGGCTGCATTCGTTTCAGCTCGTGGCAGCCAGTCTAAAATATACTATCTTGGACTTCTCTGGATGTTTCCCAGGCGAGCTATTGGCAGCATGTTCAGAACCACTGTTACTGAGGCTAATTCTTGAACCGTAAGTCATAGACGCTCGATCTTGGCGGCATTCGTCTCAGCGCCTGGCAATTAGTATAGAAGCACTGTTTCCCACTGTTTCTGAGGCTAATTCTTGAACCGTAAGTCATAGACGCTAGATCTTGGCGGCATTCGTCTCAGCACCTGGCAATTAGTATAGAAGCACTGTCTTTGACTTCTCTGGATGTTTCCCAGGCGAGCTATTGACAAGTAAATCCTAGACGCTCGATCTTGGTTATTTTCGCTTTCGCGGCTGGCAGCAAAGTTCAGAACCATGTTTCTGTGAATAACTCTTGAACCGTAAGTCACTGACGCTCGCTCTTGGCTGCATTCGTTTCAGCTCGTGGCAGCCAATCTAAAAAACACAACCTTGGACTTCTCTGGATGTTTCCCAGGCGAGCTATTGGCAGCATGTTCAGAACCACTGTTTCTGAGGCTAATTCTTGAACCGTAAGTCAGACGCTCGATCTTGGCGGCATTCGTCTCAGCGCCTGGCAATTAGTATAGAAGCACTGTTTCCCACTGTTTCTGAGGCTAATTCTTGAACCGTAAGTCATAGACGCTAGATCTTGGCGGCATTCGTCTCAGCACCTGGCAATTAGTATAGAAGCACTGTCTTTGACTTCTCTGGATGTTTCCCAGGCGAGCTATTGACAAGTAAATCCTAGACGCTCGATCTTGGTTATTTTCGCTTTCGCGGCTGGCAGCAAAGTTCAGAACCATGTTTCTGTGAATAACTCTTGAACCGTAAGTCACTGACGCTCGCTCTTGGCTGCATTCGTTTCAGCTCGTGGCAGCCAGTCTAAAAAACACAATCTTGGACTTCTCTGGATGTTTCCCAGGCGAGCTATTTGCAGCATGTTCAGAACCACTGTTTCTGAGGCTAATTCTTGAACCGTAAGTCATAGACGCTCGATCTTGGCGGCATTCGTCTCAGCGCCTGGCAATTAGTATAGAAGCACTGTTTCCCACTGTTACTGAGGCTAATTCTTGAACCGTAAGTCATAGACGCTCGATCTTGGCGGCATTCGTCTCAGCACCTGGCAATTAGTATAGAAGCACTGTTTCCCACTGTTTCTGAGGCTAATTCTTGAACCGTAAGTCATAGACGCTAGATCTTGGCGGCATTCGTCTCAGCACCTGGCAATTAGTATAGAAGCACTGTCTTTGACTTCTCTGGATGTTTCCCAGGCGAGCTATTGACAAGTAAATCCTAGACGCTCGATCTTGGTTATTTTCGCTTTCGCGGCTGGCAGCAAAGTTCAGAACCATGTTTCTGTGAATAACTCTTGAACCGTAAGTCACTGACGCTCGCTCTTGGCTGCATTCGTTTCAGCTCGTGGCAGCCAGTCTAAAAAACACAATCTTGGACTTCTCTGGATGTTTCCCAGGCGAGCTATTGGCAGCATGTTCAGAACCACTGTTTCTGAGGCTAATTCTTGAACCGTAAGTCATAGACGCTCGATCTTGGCGGCATTCGTCTCAGCGCCTGGCAATTAGTATAGAAGCACTGTTTCCCACTGTTTCTGAGGCTAATTCTTGAACCGTAAGTCATAGACGCTAGATCTTGGCGGCATTCGTCGCAGCGCCTGGCAATTAGTATGGAAGCACTGTCTTTGACTTCTCTGGATGTTTCCCAGGCGAGCTATTGACAAGTAAATCCTAGACGCTCGATCTTGGTTATTTTCGCTTTCGCGGCTGGCAGCAAAGTTCAGAACCATGTTTCTGTGAATAACTTTTGAACCGTAAGTCACAGACGCTCGCTCTTGGCTGCATTCGTTTCAGCTCGTGGCAGCCAGTCTAAAAAACACAATCTTGGACTTCTCTGGCTGTTTCCCAGGCGAGCTATTGGCAGCATGTTCAGAACCACTGTTTCTGAGGCTAATTCTTGAACCGTAAGTCATAGACGCTAAATCTTGGCGGCATTCGTCTCAGCGCCTGGAAATTAGTATAGAAGCACTGTCTTTGACTTCTCTGGATGTTTCCCAGGCGAGCTATTGACAAGTAAATCCTAGACGCTCGATCTTGGTTATTTTCGCTTTCGCGGCTGGCAGCAAAGTTCAGAACCATGTTTCTGTGAATAACTCTTGAACCGTAAGTCACAGACGCTCGCTCTTGGCTGCATTCGTTTCAGCTCGTGACAGCCAGTCTAAAAAACACAATCTTGGACTTCTCTGGATGTTTCCCAGGCGAGCTATTGGCAGCATGTTCAGAACCACTGTTTCTGAGGCTAATTCTTGAACCGTAAGTCATAGACGCTCGATCTTGGCGGCATTCGTCTCAGCGCCTGGCAATTAGTATAGACGCACTGTTTCCCACTGTTTCTGAGGCTAATTCTTGAACCGTAAGTCATAGACGCTAGATCTTGGCGGCATTCGTCTCAGCACCTGGCAATTAGTATAGAAGCACTGTCTTTGACTTCTCTGGATGTTTCCCAGGCGAGCTATTGACAAGTAAATCCTAGACGCTCGATCTTGGTTATTTTCGCTTTCGCGGCTGGCAGCAAAGTTCAGAACCATGTTTCTGTGAATAACTCTTGAACCGTAAGTCACAGACGCTCGCTCTTGGCTGCATTCGTTTCAGCTCGTGGCAGCCAGTCTAAAATATACTATCTTGGACTTCTCTGGATGTTTCCCAGGCGAGCTATTGGCAGCATGTTCAGAACCACTGTTTCTGAGGCTAATTCTTGAACCGTGTCATAGACGCTCGATCTTGGCGGCATTCGTCTCAGCGCCTGGCAATTAGTATAGAAGCACTGTTTCCCACTGTTTCTGAGGCTAATTCTTGAACCGTAAGTCATAGACGCTAGATCTTGGCGGCTTTCCTCTCAGCGCCTGGCAATTAGTATAGAAGCACTGTCTTTGACTTCTCTGGATGTTTCCCAGGCGAGCTTTTGACAAATAAATCCTAGACGCTCGATCTTGGTTATTTTCGCTTTCGCGGCTGGCAGCAAAGTTCAGAACCATGTTTCTGTGAATAACTTTTGAACCGTAAGTCACAGACGCTCGCTCTTGGCTGCATTCGTT
>NW_027464191.1:0-147942 GCF_050947455.1 Rhinoderma darwinii | reverse complement strand
CCTGTAAGATGAAGGAACAGGGACATAATGCATGTAAGATGAAGGAATAGGGACATAATAGCATGTAAGATGAAGGAATAGGGACATAATGCCTGTAAGATGAAGGAACAGGGACATAATGCCTGTAAGATGAAGGAACAGGGACATAATGCCTGTAAGATGAAGGAACTAGGGATATAATGCCTGTAAGATGAAGGAACAGGGACATAATGCCTGTAAGATGAAGGAACAGGGACATAATGCCTGGTAATATGAAGGAAACAGGGACATAATGCCTGTAATATGAAGGAATAGGGACATAATGCCGGTAATATGAAGAAATAAGGACATAATGCCGAAATATGAAGGAAAAGGACATAATGCCGGTAATATGAAGGAACAGGGACAAAATGCCGGTAATATGAAGGAACAGAGACATAATGCTGGAAATATGAAGGAAAAGGATATAATGCCTGTAATATGAAGGAAGAGGCACATAATGCTGGTAAGATGAGGGAACAGGGACATAATACATGTAATATGAAGGAACAGGGACATAATGCCTGTAATAAGAAGGAACAGGGACATAATGCCGGTAATATGAAGGAACAGGGACATAATGCCTGTAATAAGAAGGAACAGGGACATAATGCCGGTAATATGAAGGAACAGGGACATAATGCCTGTAATAAGAAGGAACAGGGACCTAATGCCGGTAATATGAAGGAACAGGGACAAAATGCCGGTAATATGAAGGAACAGAGACATAATGCTGGAAATATGAAGGAAAAGGATATAATGCCTGTAATATGAAGGAAGAGGCACATAATGCTGGTAAGATGAGGGAACAGGGACATAATGCATGTAATATGAAGGAACAGGGACATAATACATGTAATATGAAGGAACAGGGACATAATGCCTGTAATATTAAGGAACAGGGACATAATGCCGGTAATATGAAGGAACAGGGACATAATGCCGGAAATATGAAGGAACAGGAAAATAATTCCGGTGATATAAGGGAACAGGGACATAATGCCGGTAATATGAAGGAACAGGGACATAATGCCGGTAATATGAAGGAACAGGGACATAATGCCGGTAATATGAAGGAACAGGAACATAATGCGGTAATATGAAGGAACGGGGACATAATGCCGGTAATGTGAAGGAACAGGGACATAATGCCGGTAGTATGAAGGAACAGGGACATAATGCCGGTAATATGAAGGAACAGGGACATAATGCCGGTAATATGAAGGAAGAGGGACATAATGCCTGTAATATGAAAGAACAGGGACATAATGCCGGTAATATGAAGGAACAGAGAAATAATGCCTGTAATATGAAGGAACAGGGACATAATGCCTGAAATAAGAAGGAACAGGGACATAATGCCGGTAGTATGAAGGAACAGGGACATAATGCCGGTAATATGAAGGAGCCGGTATATAGAGCCTGTAATATGAAGGAACAGGGACATAATGCCGGTAATATGAAGGAACAGGGACATAATGCCGGTAATATGAAGGAACAGGTATATAATGCCGGTAATATGAAGGAACAGGGACATAATGCCGGTAAGATGAGGGAACAGGGACAAAATGCCGGTAAGATGAGGGAACAGGGACATAATGCCGGTAATATGAAGAAAGAGGGACATAATGGCGGTAATATGAAGGAACAGGGACATAATGCCTGTAATATGAAGGAAAAGGGACATAATGCCTGTAATATGAAGGAAAAGGGACATAATGCCTGTAATATGAAGGAAACAGGGACATAATGCCGGTAATATGAAGGAACAGGGACATAATGCCGGAAATATGAAGGAACAGGAAAATAATTCCTGTGATATAAGGAACAGGGACATAATGCCGGTAATATGAAGGAACAGGGACATAATGCCGGTAATATGAAGGAACAGGGACATAATGCCTGTAATATGAAGGAACAGGGACATAATGCCGGTAATATGAAGGAACAGGGACATAATTCCGGTAATATGAAGGAACGGGGAAATAATGCCTGTAATATGAAGGAAGAGGGACATAATGCCGGAAATATGAAGGAACAGGGACATAATGCCGGTAATATGAAGGAACAGAGACATAATGCGGTAATATGAAGGAACAGGGACATAATGCCGGTAATGTGAAAGAACAAGAACATAATGCCGGTACTTTGAAGGAACAAGGACAAAATGCCGATTATATGGAGGAACAGGGACGTAATGCCGGTAATATGAAGGAACAGGGACGTACTGCCGATAATATGAAGGAACAGGGAAATAATGCCGGTAAGATGAAGGAACAGGGACATAATGCCGGTAATATGAAGGAGCAGAGACATAATGCCGGTAATATGAAGGAACAGGGACATAATGCTGGTAATATGAAGGAACAGGGAAAATGCCTGTAATATGAAGGAACAGGGACATAATGCCGGTAATATGAAGGAACAGGGACATAATGCCGGTAAGATGTGGGAACAGGGACATAATGCCTGTAATATGAAGGAACAGGGAAATAATGCCTGTAATATGAAGGAACAGGGACATAATGCCGGTAATATAAAGGAACAGGGACATAATGCCGGTAATATGAAGGAACAGGGACATAATGCCGGTAATATGAAGGAACAGGGAAATAATGCCGGTAAGATGAAGGAACAGGGACATAATGCCGGTAATATGAAGGAACAGGGACATAATGCCGGTAATATGAAGGATCAGGGACATAATGCCGGTAATATGAAGGAACAGGGACATAATGCCGGTAATATGAAGGAACAGGGAAATAATGCCGGTAAGATGAAGGAACAGGGACATATTGCCGGTAATATGAAGGAACAGGGACATAATGCCGGTAATATGAAGGATCAGGGACATAATGGCGGTAATATGAAGGAACAGGGACATAATGCCGGTAATATGAAGGAACAGGGACATAATGCCGGTAATATGAAGGAACAGGGACATAATGCCGGCAATATGAAGGAACAGGGAAATAATGCCGGTAATATGAAGGAGCAGGGACATAATGCTGGTAAGAAGAGGGAACAGGGACATAATGCCGGTAATATGAAGAAACGGGGACATAATGCCTGTAATATAAAGGAACAGGGAAATAGTGCCGGTAATATGAAGGAACAGGGACATAATGCCGGTAATATGAAGGAATAGGACATAATGCCGGTAATATGCAGGAACAGGGACATAATTCCGGTAATATGAAGGAACAGGGACATAATGCATGTAATATGAAGGAACAGGGACATAATGCCGGTAATATGAAGGAATAGGACATAATGCCTGTAATTATGCAGGAACAGGGACATAATGCCGGTAATATGAAGGAACAGGGAAATAATGCCTGTAATATGAAGGAATAGGGACATAATGCCTGTAATATGAAGAAACAGGGACATAATGCCGGTAATATGAAGGAACAGGCACATAATGCTGGTAAGATGAGGGAACAGGGACATAATGCCGGTAATATGAGGGAACAGGGACATAATGCCGGTAATATGAAGGAATAAGGACATAATGCCGGTAATATGAAGGAGCAGGGACATAATGCCGGTAATATGAAGGAACAGGGACATAATGCCGGTAATATGAAGGAACAGGGAAATAATGCCTGTAATATGAAGGAACAGGGACATAATGCCGATAATATGAAGGGAACAGGGATATAATGCCTGTAATATGAAGTTAAAGGGACATAATGCCTGTATATGAAGGATCAAGGACATAATGCCTGTAATATGAAGAAACAGGGACATAATGGCCGATAATATGAAGAAACAGGGACATAATGCCGGTAATATGAAGGAACAGGGACATAATGCCTGTAATATGAGGAAACAGGGACGTAATGCCGGTAATATGAAGGAACAGGGACATAATGCCGGCAATATGAAGGAACAGGGATATAATGCCTGTAATATGAAGGAACAGGGACATTATGCCGGTAATATGAAGGAACAGGGACATAATGCCTGTAATATAAAGGAACAGGGACATAATGCTGGTAATATGAGGGAACAGGGACATAATGCCGGTAATATGAAGGATCAGGGACATAATGCCGGTAATATGAAGGAACAGGGACATAATGCCGGTAATATGAAGGAACAGGGAAAAAATGCCTGTAATATGAAGGAACAGGGTCATAATGCCGGTAATATGAAGGAACAGGGAAATAATGCCTATAATATGAAGGAACAGGGACATAATGTCGGTAAGATGTGGGAACAGGGACATAATGCCTGTAATATGAAGGAACAGGGATATAATGCCGGTAATATGAGGGAGCAGGGACATAATGCCGGTAATATGAAGGAACAGGGACATAATGCCTGTAATATGCAGGAACAGGGACATAATGCCGGTAATATGAAGGAACAGGGAAATAATGCCTATAATATGAAGGAATAGGGACATAATGCCTGTAATATGAAGAAACAGGGACATAATGCCGGTAATATGAAGGAACAGGCACATAATGCTGGTAAGATGAGGGAACAGGGACATAATGCCGGTAATATGAAGGAATAAGGACATAATGCCGGTAATATGAAGGAGCAGGGACATAATGCCGGTAATATGAAGGAACAGAGACATAATGCCGGTAATATGAAGGAATAAGGACATAATGCCGGTAATATGAAGGAGCAGGGACATAATGCCGGTAATATGAAGGAATAAGGACATAATGCCAGTAATATGAAGGAACAGGAAAATAATGCATGTAATATGAAGGAACAGGGATATAATGCCGGTAATATGAAGGAATAAGGACATAATGCCGGTAATATGAAGGAATAAGGACATAATGCCGGTAATATGAAGGAACAGAGACATAATGCTGGTAATATGAAGGAACAGGGACATAATGCCGGTAATATGAAGGAATAAGGACATAATGCCGGTAATATGAAGGAGCAGGGACATAATGCCGGTAATATGAAGGAACAGGGAAATTGTGCCGGTAATATGAAGGAACAGGGACATAATGCCGGTCATATGGGGGAACAGGGACATAATGCCGGTAATATGAAGGAACAGGACATAATGCCTGTAATATGCAGGAACAGGGACATAATGCCGGTAATATGAAGGAACAGGGGAAATAATGCATGTAATATGAAAGAACAGGGACATAATGCCGGTAATATGAAGGAACAGGCACATAATGCTGGTAAGATGAGGGAACAGGGACATAATGCCGGTAATATGAAGGAACAGAGACATAATGCCGGTAATATGAAGGAATAAGGACATAATGCCGGTAATATGAAGGAACAGGGACATAATGCCTGTAATATGAAGGAACAGGGACATAATGCCTGTAATATGAAGGAACAGGACATAATGCCGGTAATATGAAGGAGCAGGAACATAATTGCCTGTAATATGAAGGAACAGGGACATAATGCTGGAAATATGAAGGAACAGGAACATAATGCTGTAATATGAAGGAACAGGGACATAATGCTGGAAATATGAAGGAACAGAGACATAATGCCGGTAATATGAAGGAATAAGGACATAATGCCGGTAATATGAAGGAGCAGGAACATAATGCCTGTAATATGCAGGAACAGGGACATAATGCCGGTAATATGAAGGAACGGGATATAATGCTGGTAAGATGAGGGAACAGGGACATAATGCATGTAATATGAAGGAACAGGGACAAAATTCCGGTAATATGAAGGAACAGGGAAATAATGCGGGTAATATGAAGGAACAGGGACATAATGCCGGTAATATGAAGGAACAGGGACATAATGCCGGTAATATGAAGGAACAAGGACATAATGCCTGTAATATGAAGGATCAGGGACAAAATGCCTGTAATATGAGGGAACAGGGAAAAAATGCCGGTAAGATGAGGGAACAGGGAGAAAATGCCGGTAATATGAAGGAACAGGGACATAATGCCGGTACTATGATGGAAAAGGGACATAATGCCTGTAATATGAAGGAACAGGGACATAATGCCGGTAAGATGAAGGAACAGGCACATAATGCCAGTTCAGATGAGGGAACAGGGACATAATGCCGGTAATATGAAGGAATAGGGACATAATGGCGGTTTAGATGAGGGAACAGGGACATAAAGCCGGTATGTTGAAGGAACAGAGACATAATGCCTGTAATATGAAGGAACAGGGACATAATGCCGGTAATATGAAGGAATAAGGACATAATGCCGGTAATATGAAGGAACAGGGACATAATGCCGGTAATATGAAGGAACAGGGACATAATGCCGGAAATATGAAGGAAAAGGACAATAATGCCTGTAATATGAAGGAAGAGGCACATAATGCTGGTAAGATGAGGGAACAGGGACATAATGCATGTAATATGAAGGAACAGGGACATAATGCCGGTAATAAGAAGGAACAGGGACATAATTCTGGTAATATGAAGGAACAGGGATATAATGGTGGTAATATGAAGGAACAGGGACATAATGCTGGTAATATGAAGGAACAGGGAAATAATGCCGGTAATATGAAGGAACAGGGACATAATGCCTGCAATATGAAGGAACAGGGACATAATGCCGGTAATATGAAGGAACAGGGACATAATGCCGGAAATATGAAGGAACAGGGACATAATGCCGGTAATATGAAGGAACAGGGACATAATGCCGGAAATATGAAGGAATAGGGACATAATGCCAGTAATATGAAGGAACAGGGACATAAAGCCGGTAATAGGAAGGAACAGGGACATAATGCTGGTAAGATGAGTGAACAGGGACGTAATGCCGGTAAGATGAGTGAATAGGGACAAAATGCCGGTAATATGAAGGAACAAGGGCATAATGCAGGTAAAATGAAGGTACAAGGACATAATACTGGTAAGATGAGTGAACAGGGACAAAATGCCGGTAAGATGAGGGAACAGGGACATAATGCCGGTAATATGAAGAAACAGGGACATAATGCCGGTAATATGAAGGAACAGGGACATAATGCCGGAAATATGAAGGAACAGGGACATAATGCCGGTAATATGAAGGAACACGGACATAATGCCTGTAATATGAAGGATCAGGGACATAATGCCTGTAATATGAAGGAACAGGGACATAATGCCTGTAATATGAAGGAACAGGGACATAATTCCGGTAATATGAAGGAACAGGGAAAAAATGCATGTAATATGAAGGAACAGGGACATAATGCCTGTAATATGAAGGAACAGGAACATAATGCGGTAATATGAAGGAACAGGGACATAATGCCGGTAATATGAAAGAACAAGAACATAATGCCGGTACTTTGAAGGAACAAGGACAAAATGCCGATTATATGGAGGAACAGGGACGTAATGCCGGTAATATGAAGGAACAGAGACGTACTGCCGATAATATGAAGGAACAGGGACATAATGCCGGTAATATGAAGGAATAGGACATAATGCCGGTAAGAGGAGGGAACAGGAACATAATGCCGGTAAGATGAGGGAACAGGAACATAATGCCTGTAAGATGAAGGAACAAGGACATAATTCAGATCATATGAAGGAAAAGGGACATAATGCCGGTAATATGAAGAAACAGGGACATAATGCCGGTAATATGAAGGAACAAGGACATGAAGCCTGTAATATGAAGGAACAGGGACATAATGCCTGTAATATGAAGGAACAGGGACATAATGCCGGAAATATGAAGGAACAGGGACATAATGCCAGTAATATGAAGGAACAGGGACATAAAGCCGGTAATAGGAAGGAACAGGGACATAATGCTGGTAAGATGAGTGAACAGGGACTTAATGCCGGTAAGATGAGTGAATATGGACAAAATGCCGGTAATATGAAGGAACAAGGACATAATGCAGGTAAAATGAAGGTACAAGGACATAATACTGGTAAGATGAGGGAACAGGGACATAATGCCGGTAATATGAAGAAACAGGGACATAATGCCGGTAATATGAAGGAACAGGGACATAATGCTGGAAATATGAAGGAACAGGGACATAATGCCGGTAATATGAAGGAACAGGGACATAATGCCGGTAATATGAAGGAACAGGGAAATAATGCCTGTAATATGAAGGAACAGGGACATAATGCCGGTAATATGAAGGAACAGGGACATAGTGCCGGTAATATGAAGGAACAGGGAAATAATGGCGGTAATATGAAGGAACAGGGACATAATGCCTGTAATATGAAGGAACAGGGACATAATGTCGGTAATATCAAGGAACAGGGACATAATGCATGTAATATAAGGGAACAGGGACATAATGCCGGTAATATGAAGGAAGAGGCACATAATGCCTGTAATATGAAGAAACAGGGACATAATGTCGGTAATATGAAGGAACAGGGAAATTGTGCCGGTAATATGAAGAAACAGGGACATAATGCCTGCAATATGAAGGAACAGGGACATAATGCCGGTAATATGAAGGAACAGGGACATAATGCCGGAAATATGAAGGAACAGGGACATAATGCCGGTAATATGAAGGAACAGGGACAAAATGCCGGAAATATGAAGGAACAGGGACATAATGCCGGTAATATGAATGAACAGGGACATAATGCCGGTAAGATGAGTGAACAGGGACATAATGCCGGTAATAGGAAGGAACAGGGACATAATGCTGGTAAGATGAGTGAACAGGGACATAATGCCGGTAAGATGAGTGAATAGGGACAAAATGCCGGTAATATAAAGGAACAAGGACATAATGCAGGTAAAATGAAGGTACAAGGACATAATACTGGTAAGATGAGTGAACAGGGACATAATGCCGGTAATATGAAGGAACAGGGACATAATGCCGGTAATATGAGGGAACAGGGACATAATGCCGGTAATATGAAGGAACAGGGACATAATGCCGGTAATATGAGGGAACAGGGACATAATGCCGGTAATATGAAGGAACAGGGAAATAATGCCGGTAATATGAAGAAACAGGGACATAATGCCGGTAAGATGAAGGAATAGGGACATAATGCCTGTAATATGCAGGAACAGGGACATAATGCCGGTAATATGAAGGAACAGGGAAATAATGCCGGTAATATGAAGAAACAGGGACATAATGCCGGTAAGATGAAGGAATATGGACATAATGCCTGTAATATGCAGGAACAGGGACATAATGCCGGTAATATGAAGGAACAGGGAAATAATGCCGGTAATATGAAGAAACAGGGACATAATGCCGGTAAGATGAAGGAATAGGGACATAATGCCTGTAATATGAAGAAACAGGGACATAATGCCGGTAAGATGATGGAACAGGGACATAATGCCGGTAATATGAAGGAACAGAGACATAATGCCTGTAATATGAAGGAATAAGGACATAAAGCCGGTAATATGAAGGAGCAGGGACATAATGCCGGTAATATGAAGGAGCAGGGACATAATGCCGGTAATATGAAGGAACAGGGACATAATGCTGGAAATATGAAGGAACAGGGACATAATGCTCGTAATATGAAGGAACTGGAAGATAATGCCTGTAATATGAAGGATCAGGGACAAAATGCCTGTAATATGAGGGAACAGGGACATAATGCCGGTAATATGAAGAAACAGGGACATAATGCCGGTAATATGAAGGAACAGGGACATAATGCCGGTAATATGAAGGAACAGGGACATAATTTATGTAATATAAGGGAACAGGGACATAATGCCGGTAATATGAAGAAACAGGGACATAATGTCGGTAATATGAAGGAACAGGGAAATTGTGCCGGTAATATGAAGGAACAGGGACATAATGCCGGTAATATGAAGGAACAGGGACTTAATGCCGGTAATATAAAGGAACAGGGACATAATGCCTGTAATATGAAGGATCAGGGACATAATGCCTGTAATATGAAGGAACAGGCACATAATGCTGGTAAGATGAGTGAACAGGGACATAATGCCGGTTATATGAAGGAACAGGGACATAATGCCTGCAATATGAAGGAACAGGGACATAATGCCGGTAATATGAAGGAACAGGGACATAATGCCGGAAATATGAAGGAACAGGGACATAATGCCGGTAATATGAAGGAACAGGGACAAAATGCCGGAAATATGAAGGAACAGGGACATAATGCCGGTAATATGAAGGAACAGGGACATAATGCCGGTAAGATGAGTGAACAGGGACATAATGCCGGTAATAGGAAGGAACAGGGACATAATGCTGGTAAGATGAGTGAACAGGGACATAATGCCGGTAATATGAAGGAACAGGGAAATAATGCCGGTAATATGAAGAAACAGGGACATAATGCCGGTAAGATGAAGGAATAGGGACATAATGCCTGTAATATGCAGGAACAGGGACATAATGCCGGTAATATGAAGGAACAGGAAAATAATGCCGGTAATATGAAGAAACAGGGACATAATGCCGGTAAGATGAGGGAACAGGGACATAATGCCGGTAATATGAAGGAACAGAGACATAATGCCGGTAATATGAAGGAATAAGGACATAAAGCCGGTAATATGAAGGAGCAGGGACATAATGCCGGTAATATGAAGGAGCAGGGACATAATGCCGGTAATATGAAGGAACAGGGACATAATGCTGGAAATATGAAGGAACAGGGACATAATGCTCGTAATATGAAGGAACTGGAAGATAATGCCGGTAATATGAAGGAACAGGGACATAATGCCGGTAAGAGGAGGGAACAGGGACATAATGCCGGTAATATGAAGGAACAGGGACATAATGCCGGTATGATGAGGGAACAGCGAGATAATGCCGGTAAGATGAGGGAACAGGGACATAATGCCTGTAAGATGAAGGAACAAGGAAACAATGCCGGTAATATGAAGGAACAGGGACATAATGCCGGTAATATGAAGGAAAAGGGACATAATGCCGGTACTATGATGGAACAGGGACATAATGCCTGTAATTTGAAGGAACAAGGAAATAATCCCTGTAATATGAAGGAACAGGGAGTTAATGCCGATAATATGAAGGAACAGGGACATAATGCCGTTAAGATGAGGGAACAGGGACATAATGTCGATAATATGAAGGAGCCAGGACGTAATGCCGGTAATATGAAGGAACAGGGACATAATGCCGGTAATATGCAGGAACAGGGACGTAATGGCGGTAATATGAAGAAACAGGGACGTAATGCCGATAATATAAAGGAACAGGGACGTAATGCCGATAATATGAAGGAACAGGGACATAATGCCGGTAAGATGAAGGAACAGGCACATCATGCCGGTTCAGAAGAGGGAACAGGGACATAATGCCGGTAATATGAAGGAATAGGGACATAATGCCGGTTCAGATGAGGGAACAGGGAAAAATGCCTGTAATATGAAGGAACAGGGACATAATGCCGGTAATATGAAGGAACAGGGATATAATGCCGGTAATATGAGGGAGCAGGGACATAATGCCTATAATATGAAGGAGCAGGGACATAATGCTGGTAAGAAGAGGGAACAGGGACATAATGCAGGTAATATGAAGAAACAGGGACATAATGCCTGTAATATAAAGGAACAGGGAAATTGTGCCGGTAATATGAAGGAACAGGGACATAATGCCGGTCATATGGGGGAACAGGGACATAATGCCGGTAATATGAAGGAACAGGGACATAATGCCTGTAATATGAAGGAACAGGGACATAATGCCGGTAATATGAAGGAATAGGACATAATGCCTGTAATATGCAGGAACAGGGACATAATGCCTGTAATATGAAGAAACAGGGACATAATGCCGGTAATATGAAGGAACAGGGACATAATGCCGGTAATATGAAGGAATAGGGACATAATGTCGGTAATATGAAGGAACAGGCACATAATGCTGGTAAGATGAGGGAACAGGGACATAATGCCGGTAATATGAAGGAATAAGGACATAATGCAGGTAATATGAAGAAACAGGGACATAATGCCTCAAAGATGAGGGAACAGGGACATATTACCGGCATTATGTCCCTGTGCCCTCCTACACGGGACATAATACCAGTAATATGAAGGGACACGGACATTATGCCGGTATTATGAAGGAACAGGGACATAATGCCTGTAATATGAAGGAACAGGGACATAATGCCTCAAAGATGAGGGAACAGGGACATAATGCCTGTAATATGAAGGAACAGGGACATGAAGCCTGTAATTTAAAGGAACAGGGACATATTGCCTGTAATATGTAGGAACAGGGACATAATGCCTGTAAAATGATGGAACAGGGACATAATACCTGTAATATGAAGGAACAGGGACGTGATGCCGGTAATATGAATTAATAGAGACATAATGCCTGTAAGATGAGGGAAAAGGGACATAATGCCGGTAATATGAAGAAACAGGGACATAATGCCGGTAATATGAAGGAACAGGGACATAATGCCGGAAATATGAAGGAACAGGGACATAATGCCGGTAATATGAAGGAACATGGACATAATGCCGGTAAAATGAAGGGACAGGGACAAAATGCCGTTAAGATGAGGGAACAAGGACATAATGCCGGTAATATGAAGGAACAGGGACATAATGCCGGTAAAATGAGGGAACAGGGACATAATGCCGGTAATATGAAAGTACAAGGAGATAATGTCAGTAAGATGAAGGAACAGGGACATGAAGCCTGTTATATGAAGGATCAGGGACATAATGCCTGTAATATGAGGGAACAGGCGCATTATGCCGGTAATATGAAGGAACAGGGACATAATGCCTGTAATAGGAAGGAACAGGGACATAATGCCGGTAATATGATGGAACAGGGACATAATGCCGGTAATATGAAGGAACGGGGACATAATTCCTGTAATATGAAGGAACAGGGACATAATGCCGGTAATATGATGGAACAGGGACATAATACCTGTAATATGAGGGAACAGGGACATAAAGCCGGTAATATGAAGGAACAGGGACATGTCCCTGTTTCCTCATCTTACAGGCATTATATCCCTGTTCCCTCATATTACAGGGTATCATATTCCCAGTATGGGGGGGCACAAAGAGTGGCATTGGAGGTAGCAGCAGGATGAAAAGTTTGCGTGCAGACGAGTCGGGGCTGGAAAAATACATCTTGGCGGTCTGGCCCAGAGACGTAAAGGGCAAGTAAACAGCTAGTTGTCACCTGTCGCTTCTCGGCCTCTTGGCTAAGATCAAGTGTAGTATCTGTTCTTATCAGTCCTTGTAAGGATAGATAGCTCGGAGAACCACTGGGGGCTATTAACACTAGCTTAGCGATCCAAGAGCGTTCCAGACGAAGCCGGCGACGAACTGCGGAGAAGAACCAGCGAAGACGACGATGCAGAAGGGAGAAGCCGCCATCGGGGAAGAATCTCCGGGAGATCGCTGCCGGGAAGAAGAAGGAGAACTGCGACAGAGACCTTCGGAGAAGAGCCGCTGCTGAAGGGGATCTTCGAAGAAGCTCGGCCGCAGAAGAAGAAGCTCGACGAGGAACCGCTGCGGAAGAAATTTTGTGGAAGAACCTCGGCCAGCAAGGAGAAGATTTGCATAGCTCCGCCCCCTTCAGGAAAGAGCTATCGAAGATCCTCCCCAAGCGACAGGAACAGCTGGAAGAAGCCATGGCCTCAACCAGCAACCCTGCCACCCGGAAGGAGAAGGCTGATGGACCACGTGAGCAGACCCAGGCCAGGACATCTCCTCCTGAAGCCTCCTCAAGCCAACAGGCCACCAGGAAGCCGAACCAGGCTGCTCCAACCCTGGAGCCCTGGATGAAGCAGACGGTGGCCCTGAAGCTGAAGGAGGTGGACGGGAGAGTGCCGGACATGACGGAAGAAGTGTTGTGCCAGTAGATGCTCCTGGACCAGGGCTTCGCTAAGCCGGAGACCATCAGCATCCAGGCCTTCATGACCGGGATGTTCTTCGTGACCTTCGCATCGATCAACATCTGCAGAAGGTACTGGGAGATGGTGAAAGCGGCGAGGCCTGAATCCCCTTTCTCTCGCTTTGTGGGCAACTGCCCTGTCCAAAGAGAGGAAAGGCGGGTGACGGTCTCAATGCGGAACCCACACACCCCCGGCAAAGACATCACCACACTCCTGAAGCGGTTCTGCACAGTGGTGAGGGAACCCACCCACATCCTGAACGGACTCGGCTTCTGGACCGGCAAGTGGTCGGTAATCGTCCGACTCAACAAGGATTCAAGCACGGAAGACGGCCTCCAGCACCTGCCCCAGTCATTCTCGCTGGGCAACTCCTACGGCCTCATCTACTACCCAGACATGCCGCAGATCTGCAGGAGATGCAGCAAGAAGGGTCATTCGATGAAGGACTGCAAGGAGGACGCCTGCAAGAAATGCCGGGTAACAGGACACGAGACCAAAGACTGCCCGAAACGGACAATGTGCAACCTCTGCGGACAAGCAGCCCACTCTTACAAGGACAGCCCGAAGAGGGATCGATCCTGGGCAACTGTAGCGGCGAAAGCTCCAGCGAGAGGGAACCCCGCCCCAGCCAGAGCTCCCTCGCCCGGCCCTCCCCACCCCCGTCCCCGTCCCCAACAGCTGTCACCCCCACTGAGGCTCTCACCTTCTCCTACCCACCCATCTCAGTGGTCCTGTCACCTGCACGTCTCCCAACCCAGCCTCCCTTCTCCCCAGCTCCAGCAGCACTAACATCTTCCCCTCCAGCTGCTGGAGTCCTCTCCCTGGAGGATTTCCCCCCTCTTGTCTCCTCAGGTGCCATCCAGAGGAAGAGAAAGGTGAGGGACAGCCCAGCTGCTGATTCCTCAAAGAGAAAAGTCGTGGAAATCTGCGAAGATTCCCTTGCACAGCAGGAGGAAATGGAGCAGATGGTGGAGGAACTTGTGTCTGAACCTGAGGTCATCGACTTCACAACAGACATCCAGGTGGCTTCAATCCTGGAACAATACTTTGCAGAGAGCCTGCTGGATCTTCCGGACCCACCAGGCTCCAGAGAGGAGGATCCGCCCGACCGGATTGGTAACTAAGGTGTATCGTTTGCACTAACCTTCTTTATTCTCCCCCATGGCTGCTAAACTTAACATCTTTAGCCTCAATGTGAGGAGTGTTAGAGATAGGACTAGATGTCAGATGGTGCTAACTTTTCTTTCCAAGCAGTCGAGTGATGTATTTATGCTGCAGGAATGTACTCTCCCCTCTTCCAGGTCATATCATCATCTGGCCAGGCAGTGGACCCATGGCCCGTCCTACTGGTCTGGTGGGGGCAACTGTAAGTCTGCAGGGGTTGCCATCCTGATTAGGGGAGGCCTATTTACTGTTGACTCTGTCCAGGAGCTCGTCTGCGGCCGCTTGTTGGTCGTAGATGGTTCCTGGGCAGGAGAGCCGATTAGGCTCATCAACGTGTACGCTCCCCCTATGAAGGCTGAGCGCCTGGAACTATTCCAGACCCTGCGGACCCAGCTCGCCACCACTAGGGCAGTGGTGATGGCCGGGGACTTCAACTGCCCCATCGAAGAGGACGGACGGAGTTCCGGCACTTCAATCAAGCTGGATGTCAGTTCTAAACTGCTTATCGAGATGGTGACCGAAGCATCCTTGCAGGACGTTGTGGGCTCCATGGGGAACGGCTCTGTGAACTATTCATGGAGCCGTCCCGGTGGCTCACTTCGTTCTCGGATTGACTTTGTGTTCACCTCCCGGGCAGTCAAGCAGCATGGGCACTCCATGGTCCCCTGCTTCTTCTCTGACCACAGGGCCATTTTCTTCCAGGGTGCCATCGGCCACGGTTTTCCTCCCGGCCCTGGCTCCTGGAAGCTGAATTGTGCCTTGCTGGAAAGAGAGGAGGTACTGGCGGAACTTAGAGACGCCTATATTGTTTGCAGGAATGATAAAGTTTTCTTTGACAAAACCTGTGACTGGTGGGAATATGTTAAAGTTGAATTTCGTTGTTTCTTTCAGGCAAAAAGTTGTCAACAGGTGTGTGAGAGGAAGAGAGACTTCAGAGAGATGCAGCTTCAGCTGCGATCCCTGCAAGACCTCCTTCAATGTGGCTGGGACGTCAGGAAGGAGCTGGAGGAAGCCAAAAAGGGCCTAAAAGGCACTTTGAGGAGGAATCCAAGCGAATTGTCTTTCGTTCCAAGGTGGAGAACCTGGAGAAGGGTGAGAAATGTAACTCGTTCTTTTTCAGGAAACTCCATGCCGGCCACACGCCCCTGAAGGAACTCCGAGATGAGACCGGAAACATGCATTCTGGGAAGAAGGAGGTGATGGGAGTCGTCACAGACTACTACCGAAGCCTCTACTCCCGGAAAACCACTGACCCCGAAGCCGCCGATAATTTCCTGTCAGGTATCACTAATCATCTTGATCCTGCAGGTACGGAGGCTATGGATGTACCCCTGACGGTGGAGGAACTGCTCTCTGCCGCTAAATCCTTCAGACCCGGCAGGACCCCGGGCAGTGATGGTCTCCCAGCAGAGCTCTATGTAGCGCTGGGGGACTTGATCTGTCCGGACCTGCTGGAGCTCTATGAGGAGATGGTGGTGGAGGGTAGAATGCCACCGTCCTTGAGAGAAGGCATGATCACGATCTTGTATAAGCGGAAGGGGGAGAGATGTGACCTGAAAAACTGGCGTCCCATCTCTCTCCTGAACGTGGACTACAAGATCCTCGCCAAAGTATTGGCCAACAGACTGAAGGTTGTCATCGGACAGATCATCGGATCAGACCAAACCTGCGGCATTCCTGGCCGTAGGGTGGCCGACAGTCTTGCCCTGGTGAGGGACACGGTGTATTACATGCAAAGCCGCCGTACACACGCGGCCCTGGTCAGTCTGGATCAGGAGAAGGCTTTTGACCGGGTCTCTCACGAATTCATGGGTAAGGCTCTGCGTAGGCTGCGGCTCGGCAGGTTGTTCTGTTTGTATGTTAACCTGATGTATTGCGACATTTACAGCTCGGTGCTGGTGAACGGCTGGAAGACTGACCCCTTTCCTGTATCGTCGGGGGTTAGACAAGGCTGTCCTCTTTCACCTCTCCTTTTTGTTTGTGTTATAGAGCTCTTCGCAGAGGCTATCCGGCAGAATGGAGAGATCAGAGGGATCACCGCACCAGGTCCAGGACACTTCGAGGTCAAATGCTCGCTGTACATGGACGACGTGACCGTCTTCTGCTCTGACCAGAGTTCGGTGACTGCACTCGTCCAGACCTGCGAGGAGTTCGGACGCGCTTCAGGGGCAAAAGTCAACTGCGGGAAGTCGGAAGCCATGCTCTTCGGAAAATGGTACCTGCCTTCTCCTGCCTCCTTCCCGTTTACTATCAAGCCGGACTTCATCAAAATTCTGGGAGTCTGGTTCGGTAAGGAAGGTGCAGCCCTAAAGTCGTGGGAAGAACGCTTGGCCAAAGTCAACCAAAGGATCGGACTGTGGAGCCTCAGACAACTCACTATTGAGGGCAAAGCAATGGTCCTGCGTAACGAATTCTTGCCTGTGCTACAATACACTGCACAGGCATGGCCCCCTCTTGCCACGGTCTCGAGGGCCATTACCAGGACTGTGTTTCGCTTCATCTGGGGCTCCAAAATGGACAGAGTAAGGTTATGTTCACACGAGGGCGTCCGTTACGGCTGAAATTAGGGGGATGTTTCAGCCTGAAAACATCCCCGTAATTTCAGCCGTACCGGCATGTGCAGGCGCTTGAACGCCGCGTCCATTACGGCCGTAATTAGCGCTGCTATTCATTGGAGTCAATGAATAACGGCTCCAATTACGGCCAAAGAAGTGACAGGTCACTTCTTTGACGCGGGCGTCTATTTACGCGCCGTCATTTGACAGCGGCGCGTAAATATACGCCTCGTGTGAACAGACAAACGTCTGCCCATTGCTTTCAATGGGCAGATGTTTGTCAGCGCTATTGAGGCGCTATTTTCGGGCGTAATTCGGGGCAAAAACGCCCGATTTACGTCCGTAAATAGGCCGTGTGAACATACCCTAAAGCGGACTGTTATGTACAAGGAACCCCGCAAAGGTGGGAAGGGTATACCCGACATTCCCACTCTGCTGCGGATCGCTTTTGTATGTGACTGTGTTCGTAGGACTCTGAGGACAGCAAACGGCTCTGCGGGCAAGGCCATGTCCCGCTACTTCCTCCTTCCCCTCTGGCGAGGTTTTGGCTGGGACAAGTGGGACAGCTCCTTCCCTTACAACTGGCACGCTCCCTGGTTCTACGGAGATGTTGTCCGGTTTGTGAGGGAGCATCAGCTGGAGGGTCTTAAGCCCGACTTGTGGAAACCTAAGACGATCCACAAGCACATCAGAGCAAAGGACTCACTGGAGTCTGTTCCAGGGCTTCATGCCTACACGTTGGAGACTGTTTGGACTAACGTGTCATCTGGCAGGTTGACCAACGGGCACAAGGACATTTCATGGGTGGCCATCCAGGGAGGACTGCCTCTTAGGTCATTCATGCATGCCCGCAACCTGTGCAAGACCCGGTACTGCCCCAGGTGCCCCTTCACGGAGGAAACATCTTTGCACACTTTCTGGCAGTGCCCCTTTGCACAGGGTCTGTTGAAAGCCTTGGAACATGAACTCAAGGACTCAGTCCCCAGGAACAGACTGTCGTACCGCTCGGTACTTTATGGACTATTTCCTGGGAATACCACGGATGGAGCAATCCAGGAAGCCTGGCGCCTTATGGACTGCTTTAAGGACGCTATATGGTTTGCCAGGAATCGTCTGATTTTGCGGAGAGAGAGTGTGTCCGTCCAGGACTGCCGCGGGCTGATCCACAGCCTGCTCAGAGACTATTCCACCTGGGACAGCCCGGACGTTGATTGTCAATAAAGCTAGTTGTCACCTGTGAGTCACTGGATGTAACCAATCTCTTTACTCTATGTAGAACTGGTATCTGTTATTTAGTCACTACATTATTTATATCTACATTCATACATAGAGCTGAGCCGCTGTAACTAAGCCTGCCGTCTTATTAAACTATGTCATCTATATATGCTAGCTCCCATGTGTAGATTTTTTTTTTGTGGGGGGCAAAACCTTTTAATACTCTAGCAACGCCCCTTGATGCTAGTGCTGCATCGCTGGGTCACTTAAGATACCCAGCGATGCAGCTGAAAGTTACGTACGTGCCATGGTCGGCTGTATAAAGAGAAGTTGCACGCAGGGGGGGCCCAAGCTGACATTTTCCACCTGGGCCCATGAGCCTTTAGCTACGCCCCTCGTTCTTGTAATACAGGTGGAGCAGATTCTAGCGTACTGTATGTGCTGGGACTTGGGTTCTTGTAATACAGGTGGAGCAGATTCTAGCGTACTGTATGTGCGGGGACTTGGGTTCCTGTAATACAGGTGGAGCAGATTCTAGCGTACTGTATGTGCTGGGACTTGGGTTCCTGTAATACAGGTGGAGCAGATTCTAGCATACTGTATGTGCCGGGACTTGGGTTCTTGTAATACAGGTGGAGCAGATTCTAGCGTACTGTATGTGCTGGGACTTGGGTTCCTGTAATACAGGTGGAGCAGATTCTAGCGTACTGTATGTGCTGGGACTTGGGTTCTTGTAATACAGGTGGAGCAGATTCTAGCGTACTGTATGTGCTGGGACTTGGGGTCTTGTAATACAGGTGGAGCAGATTCTAGCGTACTGTATGTGCTGGGACTTGGTTTCTTGTAATACAGGTGGAGCAGATTCTAGCGTACTGTATGTGCTGGGACTTGGGTTCTTGTAATACAGGTGGAGCAGATTCTAGCGTACTGTATGTGCTGGGACTTGGTGTCTTGTAATACAGGTGGAGCCGATTCTAGCGTACTGTATGTGCTGGGACTTGGGTTCTTGTAATACAGGTGGAGCAGATTCTAGCGTACTGTATGTGCTGGGACTTGGGTTCTTGTAATACAGGTGGAGCAGATTCTAGCGTACTGTATGTGCTGGGACTTGGGTTCTTGTAATACAGGTGGAGCCGATTCTAGCGTACTGTATGTGCTGGGACTTGGTATCTTGTAATACAGGTGGAGCAGATTCTAGCGTACTGTATGTGCTGGGACTTGGGTTCTTGTAATACAGGTGGAGCAGATTCTAGCGTACTGTATGTGCCGGGACTTGGTTTCATGTAATACAGGTGGAGCAGATTCTAGCGTACTGTATGTGCTGGGACTTGGGTTCTTGTAATACAGGTGGAGCAGATTCTAGCGTACTGTATGTGCTGGGACTTGGGTTCTTGTAATACAGGTGGAGCAGATTCTAGCGTACTGTATGTGCCGGGACTTGGGTTCTTGTAATACAGGTGGAGCAGATTCTAGCGTACTATATGTGCTGGGACTTGGTTTCTTGTAATACATGTGGAGCAGATTCTAGCGTACTGTATGTGCTGGGACTTGGGTTCTTGTAATACAGGTGGAGCAGATTCTAGCGTACTGTATGTGCTGGGACTTGGGTTCCTGTAATACAGGTGGAGCAGATTCTAGCGTACTGTATGTGCTGGGACTTGGGTTGTTGTAATACAGGTGGAGCAGATTCTAGCGTACTATATGTGCTGGGACTTGGGTTCCTGTAATACAGGTGGAGCAGATTCTAGCGTACTATATGTGCTGGGACTTGGGTTCTTGTAATACAGGTGGAGCAGATTCTAGCGTACTGTATGTGCTGGGACTTGGTTTCTTGTAATACAGGTGGAGCAGATTCTAGCGTACTGTATGTGCTGGGACTTGGGTTCCTGTAATACAGGTGGAGCAGATTCTAGCGTACTGTATGTGCTGGGACTTGGGTTCTTGTAATACAGGTGGAGCAGATTCTAGCGTACTGTATGTGCTGGGACTTGGTTTCTTGTAATACAGGTGGAGCAGATTCTAGCGTACTGTATGTGCTGGGACTTGGTTTCTTCTAATACAGGTGGAGCAGATTCTAGCTTACTGTATGTGCTGGGACTTGGGTTCCTGTAATACAGGTGGAGCGTACTCTAATGTCTTGTCTGTTACAGTACACTACAATCTGTTCCATCTGTATTACATCAATACGTATGTGCTGGGATTTATTTATACAGGTGAAGTGGACTCTGGTGTCTATTCTGTGCCGGGTTATTGTATTACAGGTGGATCAGACTATAGCTTCTTGTCTGTGCCGGGTTATTGTATTACAGGTGGAGCAGACTATAGCTTCTTGTCTGTGCCGGGTTCTTGTAATACAGGTGGAGCAGATTCTAGCGTACTGTATGTGCTGGGACTTGGGTTATTGTAATACAGGAGGAGCACTCTGTGGTGTCCTGTCTGTGCTGGGTTATTGTAATACAGGAGGAGCACTCTGGTGTCCTGTCTGTGCTGGGTTATTGTAATACAGGAGGAGCACTCTGTGGTGTCCTGTCTGTGCCGGGTTATTGTAATACAGGAGGAGCACTCTGTGGTGTCCTGTCTGTGCTGGGTTATTGTAATACAGGAGGAGCACTCTGTGGTGTCCTGTCTGTGCTGGGTTATTGTAATACAGGAGGAGCACTCTCTGGTGTCCTGTCTGTGCTGGGTTATTGTAATACAGGAGGAGCACTCTGTTGTGTCCTGTCTGTGCTGGGTTATTGTAATACAGGAGGTGCACTCTGTGGTGTCCTGTCTGTGCTGGGTTATTGTAATACAGGAGGAGCACTCTGGTGTCCTGTCTGTGCTGGGTTATTGTAATACAGGAGGAGCACTCTGTGGTGTCCTGTCTGTGCTGGGTTATTGTAATACAGGAGGAGCACTGTGTGGTGTCTCCTCTGTGCTGGGTTATTGTAATACAGGAGGAGCACTCTGTGGTGTCTCCTCTGTGCTGGGTTATTGTAATACAGGAGGAGCACTCTGTGGTGTCCTGTCTGTGCTGGGTTATTGTAATACAGGAGGAGCACTCTGTGGTGTCCTGTCTGTGCTGGGTTATTGTAATACAGGAGGAGCACTCTGTGGTGTCCTGTCTGTGCTGGGTTATTGTAATACAGGAGGAGCACTCTGTGGTGTCCTGTCTGTGCTGGGTTATTGTAATACAGGAGGAGCACTCTGTGGTGTCCTGTCTGTGCTGGGTTATTGTAATACAGGAGGAGCACTCTGTGGTGTCCTGTCTGTGCCGGGTTATTGTAATACAGGAGGAGCACTCTGTGGTGTCCTGTCTGTGCTGGGTTATTGTAATACAGGAGGAGCACTCTGGTGTCCTGTCTGTGCTGGGTTATTGTAATACAGGAGGAGCACTCTGGTGTCCTGTCTGTGCCGGGTTATTGTAATACAGGAGGAGCACTCTGGTGTCCTGTCTGTGCTGGGTTATTGTAATACAGGAGGAGCACTCTGTGGAGTCCTGTCTGTGCTGGGTTATTGTAATACAGGAGGAGCACTCTGGTGTCCTGTCTGTGCTGGGTTATTGTAATACAGGAGGAGCACTCTGGTGTCCTGTCTGTGCTGGGTTATTGTAATACAGGAGGAGCACTCTGTGGTGTCCTGTCTGTGCTGGGTTATTGTAATACAGGAGGAGCACTCTGTGGTGTCCTGTCTGTGTCGGGTTATTGTAATACAGGAGGAGCACTCTGTGGTGTCCTGTCTGTGCTGGGTTATTGTAATACAGGAGGAGCAGTCTGTGGTGTCCTGTCTGTGCTGGGTTATTGTAATACAGGAGGAGCACTCTGGTGTCCTGTCTGTGCTGGGTTATTGTAATACAGGAGGAGCACTCTGTGGTGTCTTGTCTGTGCTGGGTTATTGTAATACAGGAGGAGCACTCTGTGGTGTCTCCTCTGTGCTGGGTTATTGTAATACAGGAGGAGCACTCTGGTGTCCTGTCTGTGCTGGGTTATTGTAATACAGGAGGAGCACTCTGTGGTGTCCTGTCTGTGCTGGGTTATTGTAATACAGGAGGAGCACTCTGGTGTCCTGTCTGTGCTGGGTTATTGTAATACAGGAGGAGCACTCTGTGGTGTCTCCTCTGTGCTGGGTTATTGTAATACAGGAGGAGCACTCTGGTGTCCTGTCTGTGCTGGGTTATTGTAATACAGGAGGAGCACTCTGTGGTGTCCTGTCTGTGCTGGGTTATTGTAATACAGGAGGAGCACGCTGTGGAGTCCTGTCTGTGCTGGGTTATTGTAATACAGGAGGAGCACTCTGTGGTGTCCTGTCTGTGCTGGGTTATTGTAATACAGGAGGAGCACTCTGTGGTGTCCTGTCTGTGCTGGGTTATTGTAATACAGGAGGAGCACTCTGTGGTGTCCTGTCTGTGCTGGGTTATTGTAATACAGGAGGAGCACTCTGTGGTGTCCTGTCTGTGCTGGGTTATTGTAATACAGGAGGAGCACTCTGGTGTCCTGTCTGTGCTGGGTTATTGTAATACAGGAGGAGCACTCTGTGGTGTCCTGTCTGTGCTGGGTTATTGTAATACAGGAGGAGCACTCTGTGGTGTCCTGTCTGTGCTGGGTTATTGTAATACAGGAGGAGCACTCTGTGGTGTCCTGTCTGTGCTGGGTTATTGTAATACAGGAGGAGCACTCTGTGGTGTCCTGTCTGTGCTGGGTTATTGTAATACAGGAGGAGCACTCTGTGGTGTCCTGTCTGTGCTGGGTTATTGTAATACAGGAGGAGCACTCTGTGGTGTCCTGTCTGTGCTGGGTTATTGTAATACAGGAGGAGCACTCTGGTGTCCTGTCTGTGCTGGGTTATTGTAATACAGGAGGAGCACTCTGTGGTGTCCTGTCTGTGCTGGGTTATTGTAATACAGGAGGAGCACTCTGTGGTGTCCTGTCTGTGCTGGGTTATTGTAATACAGGAGGAGCACTCTGTGGTGTCCTGTCTGTGCTGGGTTATTGTAATACAGGAGGAGCACTCTGGTGTCCTGTCTGTGCTGGGTTATTGTAATACAGGAGGAGCACTCTGGTGTCCTGTCTGTGCCGGGTTATTGTAATACAGGAGGAGCACTCTGGTGTCCTGTCTGTGCTGGGTTATTGTAATACAGGAGGAGCACTCTGTGGAGTCCTGTCTGTGCTGGGTTATTGTAATACAGGAGGAGCACTCTGGTGTCCTGTCTGTGCTGGGTTATTGTAATACAGGAGGAGCACTCTGGTGTCCTGTCTGTGCTGGGTTATTGTAATACAGGAGGAGCACTCTGTGGTGTCCTGTCTGTGCTGGGTTATTGTAATACAGGAGGAGCACTCTGGTGTCCTGTCTGTGCTGGGTTATTGTAATACAGGAGGAGCACTCTGTGGTGTCTCCTCTGTGCTGGGTTATTGTAATACAGGAGGAGCACTCTGGTGTCCTGTCTGTGCTGGGTTATTGTAATACAGGAGGAGCACTCTGTGGTGTCTTCTCTGTGCTGGGTTATTGTAATACAGGAGGAGCACTCTGTGGTGTCCTGTCTGTGCTGGGTTATTGTAATACAGGAGGAGCACTCTGTGGTGTCCTGTCTGTGCTGGGTTATTGTAATACAGGAGGAGCACTCTGTGGTGTCCTGTCTGTGCTGGGTTATTGTAATACAGGAGGAGCACTCTGGTGTCCTGTCTGTGCTGGGTTATTGTAATACAGGAGGAGCACTCTGGTGTCCTGTCTGTGCCGGGTTATTGTAATACAGGAGGAGCACTCTGGTGTCCTGTCTGTGCTGGGTTATTGTAATACAGGAGGAGCACTCTGTGGAGTCCTGTCTGTGCTGGGTTATTGTAATACAGGAGGAGCACTCTGGTGTCCTGTCTGTGCTGGGTTATTGTAATACAGGAGGAGCACTCTGTGGTGTCTCCTCTGTGCCGGGTTATTGTAATACAGGAGGAGCACTCTGTGGTGTCCTGTCTGTGCTGGGTTATTGTAATACAGGAGGAGCACTCTGGTGTCCTGTCTGTGCTGGGTTATTGTAATACAGGAGGAGCACTCTGTGGTGTCCTGTCTGTGCTGGGTTATTGTAATACAGGAGGAGCACTCTGTGGTGTCCTGTCTGTGCTGGATTATTGTAATACAGGAGGAGCACTCTGTGGTGTCCTGTCTGTGCTGGGTTATTGTAATACAGGAGGAGCACTCTGTGGTGTCCTGTCTGTGCTGGGTTATTGTAATACAGGAGGAGCACTCTGTGGTGTCCTGTCTGTGCTGGGTTATTGTAATACAGGAGGAGCACTCTGTGGTGTCCTGTCTGTGCCGGGTTATTGTAATACAGGAGGAGCACTCTGTGGTGTCCTGTCTGTGCTGGGTTATTGTAATACAGGAGGAGCACTCTGGTGTCCTGTCTGTGCTGGGTTATTGTAATACAGGAGGAGCACTCTGGTGTCCTGTCTGTGCTGGGTTATTGTAATACAGGAGGAGCACTCTGGTGTCCTGTCTGTGCTGGGTTATTGTAATACAGGAGGAGCACTCTGGTGTCCTGTCTGTGCCGGGTTATTGTAATACAGGAGGAGCACTCTGGTGTCCTGTCTGTGCTGGGTTATTGTAATACAGGAGGAGCACTCTGTGGTGTCCTGTCTGTGCTGGGTTATTGTAATACAGGAGGAGCACTCTGTGGTGTCCTGTCTGTGCCGGGTTATTGTAATACAGGAGGAGCACTCTGTGGTGTCCTGTCTGTGCTGGGTTATTGTAATACAGGAGGAGCACTCTGGTGTCCTGTCTGTGCTGGGTTATTGTAATACAGGAGGAGCACTCTGGTGTCCTGTCTGTGCTGGGTTATTGTAATACAGGAGGAGCACTCTGTGGTGTCCTGTCTGTGCTGGGTTATTGTAATACAGGAGGAGCACTCTGTGGTGTCCTGTCTGTGCTGGGTTATTGTAATACAGGAGGAGCACTCTGGTGTCCTGTCTGTGCTGGGTTATTGTAATACAGGAGGAGCACTCTGGTGTCCTGTCTGTGCTGGGTTATTGTAATACAGGAGGAGCACTCTGTGGTGTCCTGTCTGTGCTGGGTTATTGTAATACAGGAGGAGCACTGTGTGGTGTCTCCTCTGTGCTGGGTTATTGTAATACAGGAGGAGCACTCTGTGGTGTCTCCTCTGTGCTGGGTTATTGTAATACAGGAGGAGCACTCTGTGGTGTCCTGTCTGTGCTGGGTTATTGTAATACAGGAGGAGCACTCTGTGGTGTCCTGTCTGTGCTGGGTTATTGTAATACAGGAGGAGCACTCTGTGGTGTCCTGTCTGTGCTGGGTTATTGTAATACAGGAGGAGCACTCTGTGGTGTCCTGTCTGTGCTGGGTTATTGTAATACAGGAGGAGCACTCTGTGGTGTCCTGTCTGTGCTGGGTTATTGTAATACAGGAGGAGCACTCTGTGGTGTCCTGTCTGTGCCGGGTTATTGTAATACAGGAGGAGCACTCTGTGGTGTCCTGTCTGTGCTGGGTTATTGTAATACAGGAGGAGCACTCTGGTGTCCTGTCTGTGCTGGGTTATTGTAATACAGGAGGAGCACTCTGGTGTCCTGTCTGTGCCGGGTTATTGTAATACAGGAGGAGCACTCTGGTGTCCTGTCTGTGCTGGGTTATTGTAATACAGGAGGAGCACTCTGTGGAGTCCTGTCTGTGCTGGGTTATTGTAATACAGGAGGAGCACTCTGGTGTCCTGTCTGTGCTGGGTTATTGTAATACAGGAGGAGCACTCTGGTGTCCTGTCTGTGCTGGGTTATTGTAATACAGGAGGAGCACTCTGTGGTGTCCTGTCTGTGCTGGGTTATTGTAATACAGGAGGAGCACTCTGTGGTGTCCTGTCTGTGTCGGGTTATTGTAATACAGGAGGAGCACTCTGTGGTGTCCTGTCTGTGCTGGGTTATTGTAATACAGGAGGAGCAGTCTGTGGTGTCCTGTCTGTGCTGGGTTATTGTAATACAGGAGGAGCACTCTGGTGTCCTGTCTGTGCTGGGTTATTGTAATACAGGAGGAGCACTCTGTGGTGTCTTGTCTGTGCTGGGTTATTGTAATACAGGAGGAGCACTCTGTGGTGTCTCCTCTGTGCTGGGTTATTGTAATACAGGAGGAGCACTCTGGTGTCCTGTCTGTGCTGGGTTATTGTAATACAGGAGGAGCACTCTGTGGTGTCCTGTCTGTGCTGGGTTATTGTAATACAGGAGGAGCACTCTGGTGTCCTGTCTGTGCTGGGTTATTGTAATACAGGAGGAGCACTCTGTGGTGTCTCCTCTGTGCTGGGTTATTGTAATACAGGAGGAGCACTCTGGTGTCCTGTCTGTGCTGGGTTATTGTAATACAGGAGGAGCACTCTGTGGTGTCTTCTCTGTGCTGGGTTATTGTAATACAGGAGGAGCACTCTGTGGTGTCCTGTCTGTGCTGGGTTATTGTAATACAGGAGGAGCACGCTGTGGAGTCCTGTCTGTGCTGGGTTATTGTAATACAGGAGGAGCACTCTGTGGTGTCCTGTCTGTGCTGGGTTATTGTAATACAGGAGGAGCACTCTGTGGTGTCCTGTCTGTGCTGGGTTATTGTAATACAGGAGGAGCACTCTGTGGTGTCCTGTCTGTGCTGGGTTATTGTAATACAGGAGGAGCACTCTGTGGTGTCCTGTCTGTGCTGGGTTATTGTAATACAGGAGGAGCACTCTGGTGTCCTGTCTGTGCTGGGTTATTGTAATACAGGAGGAGCACTCTGTGGTGTCCTGTCTGTGCTGGGTTATTGTAATACAGGAGGAGCACTCTGTGGTGTCCTGTCTGTGCTGGGTTATTGTAATACAGGAGGAGCACTCTGTGGTGTCCTGTCTGTGCTGGGTTATTGTAATACAGGAGGAGCACTCTGGTGTCCTGTCTGTGCTGGGTTATTGTAATACAGGAGGAGCACTCTGGTGTCCTGTCTGTGCCGGGTTATTGTAATACAGGAGGAGCACTCTGGTGTCCTGTCTGTGCTGGGTTATTGTAATACAGGAGGAGCACTCTGTGGAGTCCTGTCTGTGCTGGGTTATTGTAATACAGGAGGAGCACTCTGGTGTCCTGTCTGTGCTGGGTTATTGTAATACAGGAGGAGCACTCTGGTGTCCTGTCTGTGCTGGGTTATTGTAATACAGGAGGAGCACTCTGTGGTGTCCTGTCTGTGCTGGGTTATTGTAATACAGGAGGAGCACTCTGGTGTCCTGTCTGTGCTGGGTTATTGTAATACAGGAGGAGCACTCTGTGGTGTCTCCTCTGTGCTGGGTTATTGTAATACAGGAGGAGCACTCTGGTGTCCTGTCTGTGCTGGGTTATTGTAATACAGGAGGAGCACTCTGTGGTGTCTTCTCTGTGCTGGGTTATTGTAATACAGGAGGAGCACTCTGTGGTGTCCTGTCTGTGCTGGGTTATTGTAATACAGGAGGAGCACTCTGTGGTGTCCTGTCTGTGCTGGGTTATTGTAATACAGGAGGAGCACTCTGTGGTGTCCTGTCTGTGCTGGGTTATTGTAATACAGGAGGAGCACTCTGGTGTCCTGTCTGTGCTGGGTTATTGTAATACAGGAGGAGCACTCTGGTGTCCTGTCTGTGCCGGGTTATTGTAATACAGGAGGAGCACTCTGGTGTCCTGTCTGTGCTGGGTTATTGTAATACAGGAGGAGCACTCTGTGGAGTCCTGTCTGTGCTGGGTTATTGTAATACAGGAGGAGCACTCTGGTGTCCTGTCTGTGCTGGGTTATTGTAATACAGGAGGAGCACTCTGTGGTGTCTCCTCTGTGCCGGGTTATTGTAATACAGGAGGAGCACTCTGTGGTGTCCTGTCTGTGCTGGGTTATTGTAATACAGGAGGAGCACTCTGGTGTCCTGTCTGTGCTGGGTTATTGTAATACAGGAGGAGCACTCTGTGGTGTCCTGTCTGTGCTGGGTTATTGTAATACAGGAGGAGCACTCTGTGGTGTCCTGTCTGTGCTGGATTATTGTAATACAGGAGGAGCACTCTGTGGTGTCCTGTCTGTGCTGGGTTATTGTAATACAGGAGGAGCACTCTGTGGTGTCCTGTCTGTGCTGGGTTATTGTAATACAGGAGGAGCACTCTGTGGTGTCCTGTCTGTGCTGGGTTATTGTAATACAGGAGGAGCACTCTGTGGTGTCCTGTCTGTGCCGGGTTATTGTAATACAGGAGGAGCACTCTGTGGTGTCCTGTCTGTGCTGGGTTATTGTAATACAGGAGGAGCACTCTGGTGTCCTGTCTGTGCTGGGTTATTGTAATACAGGAGGAGCACTCTGGTGTCCTGTCTGTGCTGGGTTATTGTAATACAGGAGGAGCACTCTGGTGTCCTGTCTGTGCTGGGTTATTGTAATACAGGAGGAGCACTCTGGTGTCCTGTCTGTGCCGGGTTATTGTAATACAGGAGGAGCACTCTGGTGTCCTGTCTGTGCTGGGTTATTGTAATACAGGAGGAGCACTCTGTGGTGTCCTGTCTGTGCTGGGTTATTGTAATACAGGAGGAGCACTCTGTGGTGTCCTGTCTGTGCCGGGTTATTGTAATACAGGAGGAGCACTCTGTGGTGTCCTGTCTGTGCTGGGTTATTGTAATACAGGAGGAGCACTCTGGTGTCCTGTCTGTGCTGGGTTATTGTAATACAGGAGGAGCACTCTGGTGTCCTGTCTGTGCTGGGTTATTGTAATACAGGAGGAGCACTCTGTGGTGTCCTGTCTGTGCTGGGTTATTGTAATACAGGAGGAGCACTCTGTGGTGCCCTGTCTGTGCTGGGTTATTGTAATACAGGAGGAGCACTCTGGTGTCCTGTCTGTGCTGGGTTATTGTAATACAGGAGGAGCATTCTGGTGTCCTGTCTGTGCTGGGTTATTGTAATACAGGAGGAGCACTCTGTGGTGTCCTGTCTGTGCTGGGTTATTGTAATACAGGAGGAGCACTCTGTGGTGTCCTGTCTGTGCTGGGTTATTGTAATACAGGAGGAGCACTCTGGTGTCCTGTCTGTGCTGGGTTATTGTAATACAGGAGGAGCACTCTGGAGTCCTGTCTGTGCTGGGTTATTGTAATACAGGAGGAGCACTCTGTGGTGTCCTGTCTGTGCTGGGTTATTGTAATACAGGAGGAGCACTCTGTGGTGTCTCCTCTGTGCTGGGTTATTGTAATACAGGAGGAGCACTCTGTGGTGTCCTGTCTGTGCTGGGTTATTGTAATACAGGAGGAGCACTCTGTGGTGTCCTGTCTGTGCTGGGTTATTGTAATACAGGAGGAGCACTCTGGTGTCCTGTCTGTGCTGGGTTATTGTAATACAGGAGGAGCACTCTGGTGTCCTGTCTGTGCTGGGTTATTGTAATACAGGAGGAGCACTCTGGTGTCCTGTCTGTGCTGGGTTATTGTAATACAGGAGGAGCACTCTGTGGTGTCTCCTCTGTGCTGGGTTATTGTAATACAGGAGTAGCACTCTGGTGTCTTGTCTGTGCTGGGTTATTGTAATACAGGAGGAGCACTCTGGTGTCCTGTCTGTGCTGGGTTATTGTAATACAGGAGGAGCACTCTGTGGTGTCCTGTCTGTGCTGGGTTATTGTAATACAGGAGGAGCACTCTGTGGTGTCCTGTCTGTGCTGGGTTATTGTAATACAGGAGGAGCACTCTGTGGTGTCCTGTCTGTGCTGGGTTATTGTAATACAGGAGGAGCACTCTGTGGTGTCCTGTCTGTGCTGGGTTATTGTAATACAGGAGGAGCACTCTGTGGTGTCCTGTCTGTGCTGGGTTATTGTAATACAGGAGGAGCACTCTGTGGTGTCCTGTCTGTGCTGGGTTATTGTAATACAGGAGGAGCACTCTGGTGTCCTGTCTGTGCTGGGTTATTGTAATACAGGAGGAGCACTCTGGTGTCCTGTCTGTGCTGGGTTATTGTAATACAGGAGGAGCACTCTGTGGTGTCCTGTCTGTGCTGGGTTATTGTAATACAGGAGGAGCACTCTGGTGTCTTGTCTGTGCTGGGTTATTGTAATACAGGAGGAGCACTCTGGTGTCCTGTCTGTGCTGGGTTATTGTAATACAGGAGGAGCACTCTGTGGTGTCCTGTCTGTGCTGGGTTATTGTAATACAGGAGGAGCACTCTGGTGTCCTGTCTGTGCTGGGTTATTGTAATACAGGAGGAGCACTCTGTGGTGTCTCCTCTGTGCCGGGTTATTGTAATACAGGAGGAGCACTCTGTGGTGTCCAGTCTGTGCTGGGTTATTGTAATACAGGAGGAGCACTCTGGTGTCCTGTCTGTGCTGGGTTATTGTAATACAGGAGGAGCACTCTGGTGTCCTGTCTGTGCTGGGTTATTGTAATACAGGAGGAGCACTCTGTGGTGTCCTGTCTGTGCTGGGTTATTGTAATACAGGAGGAACACTCTGTGGTGTCCTGTCTGTGCCGGGTTATTGTAATACAGGAGGAGCACTCAGGTGTCCTGTCTGTGCTGGGTTATTGTAATACAGGAGGAGCACTCTGGTGTCCTGTCTGTGCTGGGTTATTGTAATACAGGAGGAGCACTCTGTGGTGTCTCCTCTGTGCTGGGTTATTGTAATACAGGAGGAGCACTCTGTGGTGTCCTGTCTGTGCTGGGTTATTATAATACAGGAGGAGCACTCTGTGGTGTCCGGTCTGTGCTGGGTTATTGTAATACAGGAGGTGCACTCTGGTGTCCTGTCTGTGCTGGGTTATTGTAATACAGGAGGAGCACTCTGGTGTCTCCTCTGTGCCGGGTTATTGTAATACAGGAGGAGCACTTTGTGGTGTCCTGTCTGTGCTGGGTTATTGTAATACAGGAGGTGCACTCTGGTGTCCTGTCTGTGCCGGGTTATTGTAATACAGGAGGAGCACTCTGTGGTGTCCTGTCTGTGCTGGGTTATTGTAATACAGGAGGAGCACTCTGGTGTCCTGTCTGTGCTGGGTTATTGTAATACAGGAGGAGCACTCTGGTGTCCTGTCTGTGCTGGGTTATTGTAATACAGGAGGAGCACTCTGTGGTGTCCTGTCTGTGCTGGGTTATTGTAATACAGGAGGAGCACTCTGTGGTGTCCTGTCTGTGCTGGGTTATTGTAATACAGGAGGAGCACTCTGTGGTGTCCTGTCTGTGCCGGGTTATTGTAATACAGGAGGAACTCTCTGTGGTGTCCTGTCTGTGCTGGGTTATTGTAATACAGGAGGAGCACTCTGTGGTGTCCTGTCTGTGCCGGGTTATTGTAATACAGGAGGAGCACTCTGTGGTGTCCTGTCTGTGCTGGGTTATTGTAATACAGGAGGAGCACTCTGGTGTCCTGTCTGTGCCGGGTTATTGTAATACAGGAGGAGCACTCTGTGGTGTCCTGTCTGTGCTGGGTTATTGTAATACAGGAGGAGCACTCTGTGGTGTCTCCTCTGTGCCGGGTTATTGTAATACAGGAGGAGCACTCTGTGGTGTCCTGTCTGTGCTGGGTTATTGTAATATAGGAGGAGCACTCTGTGGTGTCCTGTCTGTGCCGGGTTATTGTAATACAGGAGGAGCACTCTGTGGTGTCCTGTCTGTGCTGGGTTATTGTAATACAGGAGGAGCACTCTGGTGTCCTGTCTGTGCCGGGTTATTGTAATACAGGAGGAGCACTCTGTGGTGTCTCCTCTGTGCTGGGTTATTGTAATACAGGAGGAGCACTCTGGTGTCCTGTCTGTGCTGGGTTATTGTAATACAGGAGGAGCACTCTGGTGTCCTGTCTGTGCTGGGTTATTGTAATACAGGAGGAGCACTCTGGTGTCCTGTCTGTGCTGGGTTATTGTAATACAGGAGGAGCACTCTGTGGTGTCCTGTCTGTGCTGGGTTATTGTAATACAGGAGGAGCACTCTGTGGTGTCCTGTCTGTGTCGGGTTATTGTAATACAGGAGGAGCACTCTGTGGTGTCCTGTCTGTGCTGGGTTATTGTAATACAGGAGGAGCACTCTGTGGTGTCCTGTCTGTGCTGGGTTATTGTAATACAGGAGGAGCACTCTGGTGTCCTGTCTGTGCTGGGTTATTGTAATACAGGAGGAGCACTCTGTGGTGTCCTGTCTGTGTCGGGTTACTGTAATACAGGAGGAGCACTCTGTGGTGTCTCCTCTGTGCCGGGTTATTGTAATACAGGAGGAGCACTCTGGTGTCCTGTCTGTGCTGGGTTATTGTAATACAGGAGGAGCACTCTTTGGTGTCCTGTCTGTGCCAGGTTATTGTAATACAGGAGGAGCACTCTGTGGTGTCCTGCCTGTGCTGGGTTATTGTAATACAGGAGGAGCACTCTGGTGTCCTGTCTGTGCTGGGTTATTGTAATACAGGAGGAGCACTCTGTGGTGTCCTGTCTGTGCTGGGTTATTGTAATACAGGAGGTGCACTCTGGTGTCCTGTCTGTGCTGGGTTATTGTAATACAGGAGGAGCACTCTGTGGTGTCTCCTCTGTGCTGGGTTATTGTAATACAGGAGGAGCACTCTGGTGTCTTGTCTGTGCTGGGTTATTGTAATACAGGAGGAGCACTCTGTGGTGTCTCCTCTGTGCTGGGTTATTGTAATACAGGAGGAGCACTCTGTGGTGTCCTGTCTGTGCCGGGTTATTGTAATACAGGAGGAGCACTCTGTGGTGTCCTGTCTGTGCTGGGTTATTGTAATACAGGAGGAGCACTCTGTGGTGTCCTGTGTGATCGCAACTTGGGTCACGTTACGCCTTGCTCTCCATGCAGGTTCAAATCGATAGGTAGGACGAGCTGCTCGGAGAAGTAACAGATACACTGAGACATTTCTCAAGGTAAAATACGTCTAATTTATTGAACTACAAACGTTCATACTTATAGCATCAGACGAACAAAGAACATTCCATAACATATGAGTCATCTGTATATTCAAGCCTTACAGCTTCCTTTCCCATAAAAGCTCATTGGTGGAGCACCAGGTATTCCCTTAGGTTTCCTTTATGCTTAGGGGGGTGGTCAAGCGATTGACCACCATCTGTTTGCAATTTCAAGGGACGGCAGAGCATCTGCAAACTATTTCTTCTCTTAACCTTTCTAAAATACCTTTACATTCTGTAACACATGTTCACCTTTATAACATTTCACTCCTTATGGTCCCAAATACATTATATATGTATATTTATACCATAACAATCCCTCCTTTTGTGATTTTACCAACACCTAAATTCCAATGCTACTTCTATCTCCGGATAGCAAGGCTTCGATCCATTTCTTCACTTGATTCACACAGGTATGTAGGTGGGGTAATCTCACAACATTCTTTCATCATAATTAGAGATGAGCGAACCGGGACAACCGAACCCGGTTTCGGTCCGAACTTCCGGAAAAGTTCGGTTCGCAGCGAATCCGAACTTCACCGGGTTCGGCCGAACCCGTTTTGACCGAACCCGGTCAAAAACATTATACAAATCGGCAGCCACTTATCTCTATCAATCACTGATAGAGAAAAGAGGCTGCTGATTAAAAATAAAATAAAAAGCATTTCATACGTACCCGGTCGTTGTCTTGGTGACGAGTCCCTCTTCTTCCTCCAGTCCGACCTTTTCTGACGCGGCAGCCTGTGATTGGCTGCAGAGGCCTCTGCAGCCTGTGATTGGCTGCAGAGGCCGCGGCAGCCTGTGATTGGCTGCAGCGCTCACATGGGCTGCATCGTCATCAAGGAATGTCGGGCCGGATGTCGAGAGGGACGCGTCACCAAGGCAACGGCCAGGAGACCGGACTGGAGGAAGCAGGGAGTTCCCGGTAAGTATGAACGTCTTTTTTTTTACAGGTACTGTGATCGGTAGTCACTGTCCAGGGTGCTGAAACAGTTACTGCCGATCAGTTAACTCTTTCAGCACCCTGGACAGTGACTATTTAGGGTATGTGCACACACACTAATTACGTCCGTAATTGACGGACGTATTTCGGCCGCAAGTGCCGGACCGACCACAGTGCAGGGAGCCGGGCTCCTAGCATCATAGTTATGTACGATGTTAGGAGTCCCTGCCTCTCTGCAGGACAACTGTCCCGTACTGTAATCATGTTTTCAGTACGGGACAGTAGTTCCACGGAGAGGCAGGGACTCCTAGCGTCGTACATAAGTATGATGCTAGGAGCCCGGCTCCCTGCACTGTGTTCGGTCCGGTACTTGCGGCCGAAATACGTCCGTCAATTACGGACATAATTAGTGTGTGTGCACATACCCTTACTGACGTCGCCTAGCAACGCTGCCGTAATGACGGGTGCACACATGTAGCCACCCGTCATTACGGGGCCTCATGCACACGACCATAAAAACACCCGTTATTAAGGGTCCTAATTACGACCCGAAATAGCGGGCCCATAGACTTCTGTTAGCCACGGGTACCTTCCCGTTTTTTCACGGGAAGGTGCCCGTGCCGTTAAAAAGATAGAACATGTTCTATTTTTTTATTTTACGGGCCGTGCTCGTAATTACGATTCGTAATTACGAGCACGGCCGGCCACGGGCAGCCGGCCGCTTTTGCGAACCGTGCTGTCATTATAATTATAGCAGCACGGCCCGTAAAATAGAAAAATAGAACATGTTCTATTTTTTTAACGGCACGGGCACCTTCCCGTGAGAAAACGGAAAGGTACCCGTGGGTAACAGAAGTCTATGAGCAATAACGGGTGTTTTTACGGTCGTGTGCATAATGGGAGCACGGCTCGGAAAAACGAACGGCTGCCCGTGCTCATCTCCTGAAATACTCTGTGCTGCCTTAAACTCTGTGGACAGGTCAGGATCCTGTTTCTTTTAAATGCTGCTCGGAACCCGCTCGATCCACTATATAAGGCTACGCTACAGTGCAGCATTTAAAAGAAACAGGATCCTGACCTGTCCACAGAGTTTAAGGCAGCACAGAGTATTTCAGGAGATGAGCGTGCAGATTCAGTGCTGCTGTGAACTCTGCTCTTACCATTACGTAGCTCTCAGTCTGTTACCTCTCCTCCACTCCTGTCCTCAAGAACACCTTCACATGATTGGCAAGTCACCACGTAATGGTAAGAGCAGAGTTCACAGCAGCACAGAGTATTTCAGGAGATGAGCGTGCGGATCTTGTGCGTGGTGGTGACTTGCCAATCATGTGAACGTGTTATAGAGGACAGGAGTGGAGGAGATGTAACAGACTGAGCTACGTAATGGTAAGAACAGAGTTCACAGCAGCACAGAGTATTTCAGGAGAGGAGCGTGCAGATTCTGTGCTGCTTTGAACTCTGCTCTTACCATTACGTAGCTCAGTCTGTTACGTCTCCTCCACTCCTGTCCTCAATAACACCTTCACATAATTGGCAAGTCACCACCCCGCACAAGAGCCGCACGCTCATCTCCTGAAATACTCTGTGCTGCTGTGAACTCTGCTCTTACCATTACGTGGTGACTTGCCAATCATGTGAAGGTGTTCTGGAGGACAGGAGTGGAGGAGAGGTAACAGACTGAGAGCTACGTAATGGTAGGAGCAGAGTTCACAGCAGCACTGAATCTGCACGCTCATCTCCTGAAATACTCTGTGCTGCCTTAAACTCTGTGGACAGGTCAAGATCCTGTTTCTTTTAAATGCTGCACTGTAGCGCAGCCTTATATAGTGGATCGAGCGGGTTCCCCAGCAGCATTTAAAAGAAACCGTGTTTGTGTATGTGTGTGTTTGTGTATATATGTGTGTTTGAGTATGTGTCTTTGTCTGTTTTTGTTTTTATATGTGTGTTTGTGTATATGTGTGTGTGTGTGTTTGTGTATATATGGGTGTGTTTGTGTATATGTTTGTGTGTAGATGTTTGTGTGTTTTTGTATATGTGTGTATATGGGTGTGTGTTTATGTGTGTGTTTGTGTGTATATATGGGTGTGTTTGTGTATATGTGTTTGTGTATATGTGTGTGTTTGGGTATGTGTGTTTTTGTTTGTATATGTGTTTGTGTATATGTGTTCGTGTATGTGTGTGTATAACTGTGTGTGTGTGTTTGGATATGTGTGTTTTTGTTTGTATATGTGTGAGTTTGTGTATATGTGTGTGTGTGTTTGTCTGTTTATGTGTGTGTGTGTGTGTGTGTGTGTGTGTGTATATCTTGTTGTGTTTGTGTATATATGTGTGTGTCTGTGTATGGTTGTTTGTTTGTGTGTGCGTGTATATATATGTGTGTAGGTGAGTATAAGTATCGGTATTGTTCACATTGATAACTGTTTTTTTATGTTGTTGCAGATTTTGATGTACCGATTGGACTACATCTTCGATTCGTTGGACTACTGCGTGGATCTACGTTTTTTCAAATTTTAATAAAATGGTTAACGAGGGTTTTGTTGGGGATTTCTTATTTCAATAAAAAATAATTGTCTTTGTGTTTTTTTTTAAACTTTATTAGTGCCTAGATAATGGCAGTTGGCTGATTGACAGCGTCCATTATTAAGGCGGTACTTAGTGTTAGCCGGTGCAGAGGCTAGCACTAACCACCCATTATTACCCCGGTACCCACCACCACCAGGGGTGCCGGGAAGAGCTTGGTACGATCCAGTACCCGACCATCTGTTGTGATGGTCGGGTACTGGGGCGGCCGTAGGCTGGTATTATGAGGCTGGGAAGGGCCAAAATCAGTGGACCTTCCCACCCTTGTAATGCTAGGCTGCTGCTGCTGTGTTGTATCGGGCTGGTTATAAAAATGGGGGGGACCCCCACGTCGTTTTTTTTTTTTTTTTTTTTAATTTAACAATAGACGGGTCCCCCACATTTTTAATAACCAGCCATATACAAGGCCGCAGCAGTCTGGCATTACATGGGTGGGAAGGGCCACTGGTTTTGTCCATTCCCAGGCTAATAACACTGTGTTGTATGTGGCTGGTTATGATAAATTGGGGGGAACCCCATGTCTTTTTTAAAAAAAAAATTTAAATAAATAAATAATTTAAAAAAATGACGTGGGGTCCCCCCCACTTTTATAACCAGCCAGATACAACACAGCAGCAGCAGCCTAGCATTACAAGGGTGGGAAGGTCCACTGTTTTTGGCCCTTCCCAGCCTCATAATACCAGCCTGCGGCCGCCCCAGAGCCCGACCATCACAACAGATGGTCGGGTACTGGATCGTACCCAGCTCTTCCCGGCACCCCTGGTGGTGGTGGGTACCGGGGTAATAATGGTGGTTAGTGTTAGCATCTGCACCGGCTAACACTAAGCCTCCCCTTAGTAATGGATGTTGTCACTCAGACAGAGGCCATTACTAAAGTGGTAGTAATAAAATTTGAAAAGAAAAAGACAAAGATATAGATAAAATATTTTATTGAAATAAAGCACCCCCAACACAACCCTCATTAACCATTTTATTGTAGAAAAAAAAACGTCATCTAAGTAGTCCTCGAAACCGACGTAGTCCAAACACCAAACCTGTAAAAAAAATAAAAATAAAAATGAAATAAAACATGTCGTAGGCTTAGATTCAGTTTAATGTGTGATACTGACTGTTATACCATGTATAGAAGCCTGCCGTGAAGTTGACTTAGATACAGGGCGCCAGCAGACAGTATCATACATGGCCATACAGACATATATACAAACAAACATACATGCATACATGCAAACATACAAACATACAAACTATCATACATACATACATACAAACATACATACAAGCATGCACATATATACATGCAAACTATCATACATACATGCATACATACATACATGAAAACATACATACATACAAACAAACATGCAAAGATACATACATGCATATATACAAGCATTCACATATATACATGCAAACATAAATGCATGCAAACATAATTACATACATGCACATATATATATAAACATACATGCAAACATACATGCAAAAATAAAAACATGCAAACATACATACATGCACAAACATACATACATGACAACATACATACATACATACATACATACATGCCAACATACATACATACATACATACATACATACATACATGGCCAAAAAAAATAATAATACGTTCATACTTACTTTCCTCCTGTCCGGCCTCCAGCGATGACGTTTCATCCATGTCGCCGCTGCAGCCTGTGATTGGCTGCAGAGGCGGTCACGTGGGATGAAGCGTCATCCTGACGTGCGTGACCACCACTACAGCCTGTGATTGGCTGCAGCGGCGAAAGGGATGAAACGTCATCGCTGGAGGCCGGACAGGAGGAAAGTAAGTACGAACGTATAATTTTAATTTTTTTATTACATTTAAATTGTATTTTCCGCGCGCCGAGCATGTACTGTCAAGGTTGCTGAAAGAGTTAGTGCAGCCCATTAACTCTATCAGCACCCCGGACAGTAGCATGCTCGGCGCACGGAAGTGACAGGTTCGGTCAGAACCGAACTTTTTTGTGAAATTCGGCGAACTAGCCGAACCGAACTTTTGATAAGTTCGCTCATCTCTAATCATAATGTATAGGCCTCTGATTGAATGCTTCCCTTATTTTACAAAATGCATAACAATTAAAACATGTAAGCAATACAAGTAATATCATTAAACAAATGAATGGTTGGAGAAGCACATGTCATATTTTAGTAGCTGTAGGTGAGAATCCTGTAAGAACGTCACACCAGTGATGGCCACTGGCATCTTTAATTGCTGATGACAAATGTATCACTTCCCTAGCTGCTATTGTAGCCAATATTTTCACCCTACTTACAGTTACATTATGGGCTTGGATTCGTTTTTCAACTTCTCCTGATCGTTGTAACACCTTTTTCAATTCGTCTAAAGATAAACGAAAATTTCCATAGGGCAAAGGTTCAGGTACCCATATAGTGGACATTATTTCTTCTAAAGTAGGCAGGAACACTATAGTTTGGTTCCCCCAAGTCAAATGCGTCACATTGTATAGACACCCTGAAAATGGTCCTGTGAGATTAAACTGGCTAAGGGTCTGCTTGTTGTTAGTTATTAGACATACATGCTGTGGACCTACTTCAATATAAACCTGTAGGTTAGCTTGTGGGATTCTAGTGAGTGTGCATACATTATCCTGCTGCTGCATTAGACAGGGTTCATATATCCCTGACTGTTCATTACATACATATCCTTGCTCTGTTAACTGGCACAAATCTATATTCCTTGTCTTATTCTGAGAATCTATGTGTGTTCCTTTCATTTCCGGCATCCAATCTTGTCCTAATAATGTCACCGGATCAATCATTACCATTGGCATAACAATACATTTGCATAATAGAGTAGGATTTTTCACATTGAATGCTATTAGTCTTCCTGCCCACCATTTAGGTGTACACTCAGTATACTCAGGCTGGAACAATAACCACGTATCATTTCTCTCTCCTATGGGCAGAATGTCTGTCCATTGCCTAACATGACTACTAAACAATTTATTCTTACAATTATTCATCTGTTCTTGTTGCCACATCGTGTTAAGCGTACATACTGTCCAATTCACAAAAGTAAAAATATCTCTTAAAATTGTTATCAAGAATACACAATATCTTCTATTTCTTATTTGGCTATTATTCATACATAATATCATCCCATCAGTTTCTTTTATTACAATCGTAGAGTTGAGCCTCTCCTTGTTGCATCTTTCATAAGTCTTATTTATCATTTTGTTTCTATTTTTACTGGTTGTATATTTCTGTCGATACTGTAAATCTGGTTCATAACAACAAAGCAACAGCCCCGGCGTCTCTTCTTGTATGCTAATGTTGGCTGTTTTGTCTATGTGAAGGTACACAGTCCCTCCATGTGGTCCCTTCGGTTGTAGTCCCATTTGTAGTATAACACGGGGCATTGGCCTTACAGGTGTAGTTACCCTGCTTTCTATCCACTGTGGCATTTGCCCACCCTGTCCTGAACTGTTCCAGTGATTCTGTACTGATTACGTGTACAGGAGTAGCAGTTCTGCCTTTTTGGATAAGAGCACACGCAACAACCGCCGCAACAACCGCAAAGATCTTCATTCTTCTGGCTGAAGAACCTTTTTACAATGACAGGCGTGAATCCAGCTTGCCTTTCCTTCCAGCTTCACTGAGGTGCTTGTTGTGAGTAGGACTTGAAACGGTCCGTCAAATCTTGGGTCTAGACTTTTCCTCACGTGTCTCTTAACGACCACCCAATCTCCCGGTTCTAACTTATGCGTCCCTTCAACTGAATCAGGACCTGGAATGGAAGCAAAGACTTGTGCATGCACCTTGGTCAATTGTTTGTTCAGCGTTGATACATAATCTGTTAGTCTACCATACTGCATTTGGAGCACCTGTGGAAAATAACATCCTAATCTGGGAGCCGATCCAAATAAGATCTCATATGGGCTGAGACCTGTCTTACTGAGAACAAGGCTAATGGTAGACACTCGGTCCATGGTTTCCCGGTTTCTACCATTGCTTTTTGGATTTTCAATTTGAGAGTCCCATTTAGTCTCTCAACCTTCCCACTGCTCTGCGGATGGTATGGTGTGTGGAGTGCTTGGTTTATACCTAATGAAGATAAAACATTGTTCATGATTTCACCCGTAAAGTGTGTTCCTCTGTCGCTCTCAATTACTTCCGGCACTCCATATCTGCAGACCACTTCATTTATCAGCTTCTTGGCTGTGGCTACGGCTGTAGCTTTGGTTACTGGAAATGCTTCTGGCCATCCTGAAAAGAGATCAATACAAACAAGCACATACTCATAGGTACCAACTTTGGGTAGTTGAATATAGTCTATCTGCAGTCTCTGGAACGGATATATAGGTCTGGGTGTGTGCTTCTGTGGTACTTTTACAGTTCTTCCAATATTATGTGTTGCACAGATCATGCATCCTTGTGTAAAACTGCTGGCCATCACACTAAACCCTGGGGCATACCACACCTTGTTTACCAAGTCCATCATTGCCGTTTTTGATTGGTGAGTCGCTCCATGTGTTATTTGGGCCATCATTGGGAACATTGTCTTAGGCAGGCACAGTTTATTCTGGCATTGCCAGAGGCCATCTTTTCGTAGCGTTGCTCCTTGGGCCGTCCACTTGTCTTTTTCTTCTTTTGTTGCTTGTCCTTGAAGTTTTTGCAGTAGTTCCGGGCTTACAGCTGGTCTTGTTTCCTCTGGATCTTTTATCTGACATACGGCTGCTAACGCGGGTAGCTTCTGTGCTGCTTGCTTTGCCGCTTCGTCTGCCAGGGCATTTCCCCTTGCTTCTGGTGTGTTGGCCGTAGTGTGAGCTTTTATCTTTATTACTGCTACCTCAGTTGGTAATAATAAAGACTCCATCAAATACTTTACGAAATCCGCATTCTTAACTGGGGTACCTGCTGAAGTCAAAAATTGTCTTGCCCTCCATATGGGGCCATAATCATGTGCAATCCCAAATGCATACCGAGAGTCAGTGTAGATATTTGCTGTTTTACCTGTGGCCTGATGGCAGGCTTGGGCAAGTGCTTTTAGTTCTGCTTCTTGTGCGGAGCGTGAGGCCGGTAAGAATGCTGTTTCAAGTACGGTATGTTCTGTGGTGACTGCATAGCCTGTGAAGAAAGAACCTTGCACACAATACCGTGAACCATCCACAAAGAGTATCAGGTCTGGGTTTTGGAGTGGGGTATCTTTCACATGTGCGAACCCCACTGTTTCCTGGGCCATCAGGGCCATACAATCATGTTCTTCAGTATCTGGTAGATATTCTGACCATACTTTACCTGTCTCTCCTCCCCCTTGCTCCAGAGGCAGTAAGGTAGCTGGGTTCAAAGTGGTACACCTATGGAGTGTGACCTGCTCAGGGAGAAGAAGCGCACAGGTTAATCTTAGATGTCTGGCAGTGGACAAATGCTTAGGTTGTACTTGAGTTAGAATAGCAGTAATATCATGGGGGGCATATATCTGTACAGGAAATGCTAACACGAGATCAGACACTTTATTCAACATAAGGTTAACTGCAATAATAGCTCGTACACAGGATGGGGATCCACGGGCAACCGGGTCAAGCCTAGCTGAATAGTAGGCAACTGGGCGCTGTTGTGGACCATGTGCTTGCGTAAGTACAGACGTGGCATGGCCATTTTGTTCAGTACAATATAGTCTAAAAATCTTGTCATAATTGGGGTTCCCGAGAGCTGGGGCTGTCTGGACCACCAATTTCAAAGTGTGGAAGTTCTCTTCAGCTTCAGGCGTAAGATGGAAAGGCTGGCTACTGAGGCAGTCATACAGAGGCTGCATGAGAATGGATGCGGAACGAATCCATGGTCTGCAGTAAGAGACTAAACCTAAAAATGTACGTAAAGCATTTAAAGATTTTGGAACTGGTATTTGTACAATAGTTTCTACTCTGGTGTGTGTGAGATGCCTCGTGCCTTGTGCTACACAGTGTCCTAAAAATACAACTTGAGTACAACAAAATTGCAATTTATCTTTAGAGGCCTTGCACCCATTTTCTGCTAAAAACTTCAACAGTGATACCGAAGCTTGGATACACGCTTCGGAAGAGGGACAGCAAAGAAGTAAATCATCGACATACTGCAATCCTCTCTTTTTGCCTTGTCCTTCCTGTTTTGCTCTTTTTGCTCCTCTTCGTCTTCCTCATCCCCTCCCTCTGCTCCTTTATTTGTTTTACCTGCCCTAGTAATTACCCCTGCTGGTGCTAACACCACAGGGGCCATTCCCGCAATCTGCTTATATGGTTCCGGTATATGCGTGGGGGCAGGCACAAAAGGGTTGTTGTTCGAGTATCCTGGCACTACTGGGCATATACCTAGAGGATTTTTGTCCCTAGGTCTGGGAGCGCCACATGCATAACATACATCCCTCCACTCAAGGTTCTGAGAACCGCACCTAAAACACGTCCATCCTTCTGGACCATTTGCCGTTCTGTCTCCATACCCCGGGGGTCTACCTACCTTCTCTGTCCTTTTTCCTGGATTTTCATTATAACAATCATAATAAAACGTATTCTTACATTCTGTTTCCATGCATCCCCCTGCGTTACTTCCTCTGACACTTCTTCCATGCTTCGGCTTTCTCAGTCAACCCTTTATCTTTCAGCCATCCACGCTTTGTGTCACAACATTCATTCCATTTGTCTGCGTCTAACCGTCCATGGGATTCTAGACCACATGCTTTCATTCATTTTTTTATTCCCTGTGTCGTCTTTTTACCTTCTCTTTCTGCTACTACCTATTTGGCGGTTTGTCCTTTAGGGTGTTCATCTTTAAAGAGGGTAACCAAGTTTCCCATCTTGTGACTGTAAGTGGTGGCCTTAGGCACACCCGTATTTTGTTACAGATTTTAGCTACTGACAGATGAATTCTATTCTCATCTATTTTAGACAGTTTCTAGTTTCCGTACTTAATTTCTACTCTGGCCAGAGAATCTTCCTTTTACAGTCCTTCTTATTTACTTTAAACACCACTCAAGGAGATATCCTCCACACCATAACAGTAAAACGGCTAGTATCCCTAGTCCAAATAATAGGGCGAGTGTCAAATCCAAGTGTTGATTCATCATGCCGGATTATTGGACTGCACAAAATTTTCGATTCCCGGGCTAAAATCTAGCCTATCATAATCCCCGTAGTCACCTGAAGCATGTACACATGTTTCTGGTAATTTGCCCGATTATCAGAATTTTTATTTTATTTTATTTTTTTTCATCTTTAAAAAATTTCCTTATTCTAAAATTCATTTGTGACACAAAACTGGGTTTCTACAACATTCATACAAATACTGTCATGGAGATCAGGCACTTTATCCTGAGGGTAGGATTTATTTTAGACTTGACCAGATTTTTACACTAAAAATACCCTCATGTGGCCCCTCTATCCCTCAGGAGTACTACCGGGAAGGTGACCTACCAGACAGGAAGGTGCAGAGCAGAGTTTGTAAGAATTAAGTCTTCTTACCTTGCTGCAGCAGTGGTCTGCACGTTCCTTCGTCCGGGAGGTCGCCACTCTAGTCCCGGGAGATCCCCTGGGTGGGGTGCCGTCCTTCTGGTCAAGTCCCTGTTCGGGCGCCAATTTCTGTGATCGCAATGGGGTCACTTTACGCCTTGATCATCTATGCAGGTTCAAATCAGGTGGGGGGGGGTGCGAGCTGCTCGGAGAAGTAACAGATACACTGAGACGTTTCTCAAGGTAAAATACTTCTAATTTATTGAACTACAAACGTTCATACTTATAGCATCAGACGAACAAAGAACATTCCATAACATATGAGTCATCTGTATATTCTAGCCTTACATCTTCCTTTCCCATAAAAGCTCATTGGTGGAGCACCAGGTATTCCCTTAGGTTTCCTTTATGCTTAGGGGGGTGGTCAAGCGATTGACCACCATCTGTTTGCAATTTGAAGGGACGGCAGAGCATCTGCAAACTATTTCTTCTCTTAACCTTTCTAAAATACCTTTACATTCTGTAACACATGTTCACCTTTATAACATTTCACTCCTTATGGTCCCAAATACATTATATATGTATATTTATACCATAACAATATTATCGGCATTATGTCCCTGTTCCTTCATATTATCGGCATTATGTCCCTGTTCCTTCATATTATCGGAATTACGTCCCTGTTCCTTCATATTACAGGCATTATCAATCCTTATGAGGGACGAATGTGCCAAGTGACGCGGTACACCATAACAGGCCCCTGCCCGGCAAGGTAGGAACCGCTATGTGCACAAAACAACCAATCACCTACAGAATATATAGAGGGGCAATGTGCAAAACCATCTATAGGAACAGTAAAGGATCACTAATCCCCAAAATGATGTCAGTATTTCCAGAAGAACCGTAACAAAGCCCATGGTGTATTGATAAGGAACAGCTCGATTATTAGAGATCCTCCAAAAAAAAAAATATCATGCCCGTATCACGGTCCAGAATTAGGAATGTAACAGCCGTATGTGGCAGGACATAGTCATAAGAACAGTCAAAATAAAAAAATTGTGGATGTGGGATTTTGTACTGGACAATTAATTCCAGCACTTGATCACCCACAAATAAATAAAAAAATAATAAGGGGTAAAATTAGTTTCACGGTCTGAAAAAAATGTGCTCTACAACCTCTCCCACAAGAAATAATCCCTACTTGGAAAGCCCACGAACTAAAAAGAAAATATAAAGAAATTGACTCCATAAAAAGGCCCCCAACCCATTTTTTTTTTTGTGTTAAATTCTAGTAATTTGCAACCGTGTGAAAGGTTTCGAAACAGGGGTAGTTACAAAGGGCTGGTTTTGATGGACACATGGGGCAATAAAAGCGGGTATCCCTCCTCCTGCCATGCTCGCTACATACCCGTCACCTTTTTTGGGGATATTTTTGGGTCTCAGTGGAAGGAATAGGGTGTAAAAAGTGGCGCTCTGAAAGCCTGCGCACATCCTCAGATTCGCAGGATTGTGCCGGTATAGTGGACTCAAAAAGGAGATGCTCAATGACCTTCTCCTGAAATTGAAGGAAAGTGAGCGTTCCTTGGGCTTTTTTGAAAATAACAAAACTGTTATAGGTAGCAACCTGGATGAGGTAGATTGCTACCTTTTTGTACCAGGCCTTATTTTTGCGCTTCACCAGGTAAGGCTGAAGCACCTGGTCGGAAAGGTCTACACCCCCCCATAAATTTGTTGTAGTCTGTTACACAGACAGGTTTCTGCTTTGCAGTGGTAGCCCCCCTCTCCGTAATTGCCACAGTGGTGTCCGTGTGTACGGTGGACAGCATGTAGACATCCTTCTTGTCGGCCCACTTCACTGCAAGCAATTCCTGACTTGCAAGGGCCATGGATGTTCCTTTTCCCAAACGCCTGGACACCAACTGTTGTGGGAGTCCCACTCTGTTCTTCCGTACTGTCCCACAGGCCCCTGTATTTGCAGCATGGAGGGCTTTATAAAGGGCAACGCTGGTATAAAAATTGTCTGTATAGACGTGGTACCCCTTGTGCAGAAATGGCTCCATTAGGTTCCACACAATTTTGCCAGAGGTGCCAATAGTTTCTGGGCAGCCTGGGGTATAAATTTGGCAGTCCCTGCCTTCATAGATTTTGAAACCGCAGGTGTAACCCGTTGTGCTCTCGCACACTTTGTACAATTTCACCCCATATCTGGCTCGTTTGGAAGGGATGAATTGACGAAAGGAAAGACGCCCTTTGAAGTTCATGAGCGATTCATCTACTGACAAATTTTTGTCAGGGGTGTACAACTTTAGAAATAAATCACTTAGAAGGGTGATTAATGGCCTTCATTTATTAAAGGGGTTGTCCCAAGTTGACTCAAATTTATTTTTTTATAGATTCTAAGCAGGAAATTAATTTTAAAACATTTGGTGTTAAAAAAAAATTAAAATTCATTTCCTAAGTGCCTTTTTTTTACACTTGATAACTCAGCAAGTGCTGGTTATCTTTTCTAAAGAGGGGCGTGAGCGGCTCGATGTCAATCAAGCCGCTCCGCTCTGCAGTGTGCGCACTCCCGATGTTGCTAGATACTGTAGTTCTAGCAACATCGGGAGAATGTTCGTCTCAAGCGGGCATGGTAAGCCCGATTGAGACGAACTTACCGTGAATGTACTGTACACTACACTACACTACATTCACCCCGTTTCGGCAAGCCACTTTTCCCTCCCCCACCCTGTCACTACATTTTTGTACCCGCCGCATCGGTGCTGCATCAGCACCCGGCGAACAACTAAAAATATATAAAATAAAATAATAATCACCTAAGACGTTCTAACGGCGCTCTGAACGGTCCCGTCACTTGCCATCTTCCTTCTTCTTGGCGCCGCTCATTCATAGTAACAATGCGTTGTGGCGCAGATGACGTAATCATATCAGGCCCACGTGATTACTTCATCTGCGCCCACCGCTCTGTTATTGTGAATGGGAGAAGAAAAGTGACGGGACCGTTCAGCTCTTCGTGGGAACGTCTTAGGTGAGTTTATTTTTGTATGTATGTTGTTATGTATGTTGGTATGTATGTATGTATATGTTTTCTTGTATGTATGTTGTCATGTTTGTATGTGTATATGTGCATGTATGTTTGCATGTATTTATGTTTGCATGTATATATTTGCATGTATGTATGTTTGCAAGTATGTATGTTTGCATGTATGTATGTTTGCATGTATGTATGTTTGCTTGTATGTATGTTTGCATGTATGTATGTTGTCATGTATGTATGTATGTATATATTTTGTCATGTATGTATATATGTGCATGTGTATGTATATTTGCATGTATGTATGTTGTCATGTATGTATGTATGAATGTATATATGTGCATGTATGTTTGCATGTATGTTGGCATGTATGTATACATGTGCATGTTTGTATGTATATTTGCATGTATATATTTGCATGTATGTATGTATGTTTGCATGTATGTATGTATGTTTGCATGTATGTATGTATGTTTGCATGTATGTTTGTTTGTATATATGTCTGTATGGCCATGTATGATACTGTCTGCTGGCGCCCTGTATCTAAGTCAACTTCGCGGCAGGCTTCTATACATGGTATAACAGTCAGTATCACACATTAAACTGAATCTAAGCCTACGACATGTTTTTTTTTTTTTTTTTTTTACAGGTTTGGTGTTTGGACTACGTCGGTTTCGAGGACTACTTAGATGACGTGTTTTTTTTCTACAATAAAATGGTTAATGAGGGTTGTGTTGGGGGTGCTTTATTTCAATAAAATATTTTATCTATATCTTTGTCTTTTTCTTTTCAAATTTTATTACTACCACTTTGGTAATGGCCGCTGTCTGAGTGACAACATCCATTACTAAGGCGAGGCTTAGTGTTAGCCGGTGCAGAGGCTAACACTAACCACCTGTAAAGGATCTGCCAGGCACTGCGGGGTTAACTCCCAGAACTAATCAGTCAGCACCTGAGAATACATCCCTGAGACTGACTCCTGCTTCCACCATTCAGGCTGGCAGGCTTAGGAGTGGGAGAGCCTATCGTAACCTGGCCAGACTCAGCTAGCTCCCGCCCTCGGTCTATTTAAGCCTGCACTTCCTGTCCCTCGGTGCTTGTTATTGCTTTGGTTTCCTTCCTTGTGGTTCCTGGCCCAGCTACAGCTCCTGCTATTTTTGATCCTGCTCCATACCGACCCTGGCTTACCGACTACTCTTCTGCTTTTCGTTTGGTACCTCGCACACTCCTGGCTTGACTCGGCTCGTTCACCACTCTGGTTGCTCACGGTGTTGCCGTGGGCAACGGCCCCTTTTCCTTGCTTGTGTTCCTTGTATGTTTGTCGTGTTTGTCGTGCACTTACTGAGCGCAGGGACCGCCGCCCAGTTGTACCCCGTCGCCTAGGGCGGGTCGTTGCAAGTAGGCAGGGACAGAGTGGCGGGTAGATTAGGGCTCACTTGTCCGTCTCCCTACCCCCTGCCGTTACATAATAACAAGCCCATACCTAGTCTACCCCTGGTCCCTGACACCACTATGGATCCCCGTGAGACCCTGGCTCAGCAAATGCAGGGTCTCTCCCTACAGGTCCAGGCCCTGGCTCAGAGGGTCAACCAGCCTGATGCTACCCTGGTAGTTCCCCGCACCGCACCTCTTGAACCCCACCTCAAGTTGCCCGACCGGTTCTCAGGGGACCGGAGGACTTTTCTCTCCTTTCGGGAGAGTTGTAGGCTTTACTTTCGTTTAAAGCCTCATTCCTCAGGTTCTGAGAGCCAGCGGGTGGGTATAATTATGTCCCGGCTCCAGGAAGGGCCCCAAGAGTGGGCCTTCTCCTTGGCTCCTGACACCCCTGAACTTTCCTCCGTTGATTGTTTCTTTTCTGCTCTCGGACTTATTTATGACGAGACTGACAGGACTGCCTTTGCCGAGAGTCAGCTGGTGACCTTAAGTCAGGGTAAGAGACCTGTTGAGGAGTATTGCTCTGACTTTCGGAAGTGGTGCGTAGCTTCTCGGTGGAATGACCCTGCCTTAAGGTGCCAGTTTAGGTTGGGTCTGTCGAATGCCCTGAAAGACCTGCTAGTTAGCTATCCCTCTTGTGACTCCCTAGACCAGGTTATGGCTTTAGCGATACGACTTGACCGACGTCTCAGGGAACGACAACGTGAACGTTTATGTGTTTTCTCCTCCGACTCCCCCATGATGCCTCCCGAAGCTCCGTTGCTTCGTTCCTCCCCGAAAGATTCAGAGATACCTATGCAACTCGGGGCCTCCGTGTCCCCCCAACAACGTAGAGAATTCCGCAGGAAGAATGGTCTCTGCTTCTACTGTGGGGACGACAAGCATCAAGTGAACAACTGTCCTAAGCGTAAGGTTGCAGCCAGAGAACTTCCGCGTCTAAGTGATCATCGGGGAGGTCACTTGGGCGCACAGGTATTTCCCGTAAATATGAAACGTACTAAGATCTTGCTTCCCTTTCAGGTCTCTTTTGGTGGTAGGTCTGCTACCGGCAGTGCTTTCGTGGATTCAGGGTCCTCTACTAATATCATGTCTGTGGAATTTGCTATGTCCCTTGCTATGCCTCTTATTGATTTGCCTAAACCTGTCCCGGTAGTGGGTATCGACGCCACTCCTCTTGCTAATGGTTATTTTACACAGCATACCCCTGTTTTTGAACTCCTTGTTGGCTCCATGCATTTGGAGCAATGCTCTGTACTGTTGATGCAGGGATTATCGTACGATTTGGTGCTTGGTCTTCCCTGGTTGCAGTTGCATAATCCTACGTTTGACTGGAATACTGGGGAGCTAACCAAATGGGGTAATGAATGTTGTACGTCATGTTTTTCTGTTAATTCTATTTCTCCCCCTAAGGAGGCGAATACGCTACCCGAGTTTGTTCAGGACTTCGCTGATGTTTTCTCTAGGGAGGCCTCCGAAGTGTTACCTCCTCATAGAGAATACGATTGCGCTATCGAATTGGTACCAGGAGCTAAGCTTCCTAAGGGTAGGATATTTAATCTTTCTTGTCCCGAACGTGAAGCTATGAGAGTGTATATCCAGGAATCCCTGGCCAAGGGTTACATTCGTCCCTCTTCTTCTCCGGTAGGTGCTGGCTTCTTCTTCGTGGGGAAGAAGGATGGTGGTCTTAGGCCATGCATTGACTACCGTAGCCTGAATAAGGTCACGGTAAGGAACCAGTATCCCCTTCCTTTGATTCCTGATCTCTTTAATCAGGTTCAGGGGGCCCAATGGTTTTCTAAATTGGATCTACGGGGGGCGTATAACCTTATTCGCATCAAAGAGGGGGATGAGTGGAAGACTGCGTTTAACACGCCTGAAGGCCATTTCGAATACCTCGTCATGCCCTTTGGGTTGTGTAATGCCCCTGCGGTCTTCCAGAATTTCATAAATGAGATTTTGAGAAATTACCTGGGGATTTTTCTGGTAGTGTACCTTGATGACATACTGGTGTTTTCCAAGGACTGGTCCTCCCACGTGGAGCATGTCAGGAAGGTGCTCCAGGTCCTTCGGGAAAATAAACTGTTTGCCAAAACCGAAAAATGTGTGTTTGGGGTACAGGAGATTCCATTTTTGGGTCAAATCCTCACTCCTCATGAATTCTGCATGGACCCCGCCAAGGTTCAGGCTGTGGCGGAATGGGTCCAACCTGCCTCCCTGAAGGCGTTACAGTGTTTTTTGGGATTTGCTAATTATTACAGGAGATTTATTGCTAACTTCTCGGTCATCGCTAAGCCCCTTACGGACCTCACTCGCAAAGGTGCTGATCTCCTCCACTGGCCTCCTGAGGCTGTCCAGGCTTTTGAGGTCCTTAAGAAGTGCTTTGTCTCGGCCCCGGTGCTGGTTCAGCCCAACCAAATGGAGCCATTTATCGTGGAAGTTGACGCATCTGAGGTGGGAGTGGGGGCTGTCTTGTCCCAGGGTACCAGGTCCCTCACCCATCTCCGCCCCTGTGCCTACTTCTCCAGGAAGTTTTCGCCAACTGAAAGTAACTATGATATTGGCAACCGCGAACTCTTAGCCATTAAATGGGCATTTGAAGAGTGGCGCCACTTCCTGGAGGGGGCTAGGCACCAGGTAACGGTCCTTACCGACCACAAGAATCTGGTGTTCCTAGACTCTGCCCGGAGGCTAAACCCGAGACAAGCTCGATGGGCGTTATTTTTTACCAGATTCAATTTTTTGGTTACCTATAGGGCTGGGTCTAAAAATATTAAGGCTGATGCACTGTCGCGTAGCTTCATGGCCAGCCCTCCTTCGGAGGAAGATCCTGCTTGTATTTTGCCTCCAGGTATAATCATTTCCTCGATCGATTCTGATTTAGTCTCTGAAATTGCTGCTGATCAAGGTGCAGCTCCCGGGAACCTTCCTGAGAACAAGCTGTTTGTTCCCCTGCAATTCCGGCTAAGGGTACTTAGGGAAAATCATGACTCCGCACTATCTGGCCATCCAGGCATCCTGGGTACCAAACACCTCATTACCAGAAATTATTGGTAGCCTGGGTTGCCTAAAGACGTTAAGGCCTACGTCGCCGCTTGTGAGGTTTGTGCTAGGTCCAAGACTCCCAGGTCCCGACCAGCGGGCTTACTGCGTTCGTTGCCCATTCCCCAGAGACCTTGGACACATATCTCCATGGATTTTATCACCGATTTGCCTCCATCCCAAGGCAAGTCGGTGGTGTGGGTGGTGGTGGACCGCTTCAGTAAGATGTGCCACTTTGTGCCCCTCAAGAAACTACCCAACGCCAAAACGTTGGCTACCTTGTTTGTCAAACACATCCTGCGTCTCCATGGGGTCCCTGTCAATATTGTTTCGGACAGAGGGGTACAATTTGTTTCATTGTTTTGGAGAGCCTTCTGTATGAAGTTGGGGATTGATCTGTCCTTCTCCTCTGCCTTCCATCCTGAAACCAATGGCCAAACGGAGAGGACTAATCAGTCCCTAGAACAATACTTAAGGTGTTTTGTCTCTGACTGTCAATTTGATTGGGTCTCTTTCATTCCCCTCGCCGAATTTTCCCTTAATAACCGGGTCAGTAACTCGTCTGGGGTCTCTCCTTTTTTTTGTAATTTTGGGTTTAATCCACGGTTCTCCTCCGTTTCACCTGGTAGTTCCAACAATCCTGAGGTAGAGGTCGTTCATCGGGAACTGTGCACAGTCTGGGCCCAGGTTCAGAAAAACCTAGAGGTGTCCCAGAGCGTACAAAAAACTCAGGCTGATAAAAAACGTTCTGCTAACCCCCTGTTTATGGTCGGGGATCTGGTGTGGTTGTCGTCTAGGAACTTGCGTCTCAAGGTTCCGTCCAAGAAGTTTGCTCCCCAGTTTATTGGGCCGTATAAGGTCATTGAGGTCCTCAATCCTGTCTCCTTCCGGCTGGAGTTACCCCCGTCTTTTCGGATACACGACGTGTTTCATGCCTCCCTCCTCAAACGCTGCTCCCCGTCCTTGGCTCCCTCGAGGAGACCTCCTGTTCCCATCCTCACCCCGGAGGGGGTGGAATTCGAGGTGGCCAGGATTGTGGACAGCAAGATGGTCCAAGGCTCCCTCCAGTACCTGGTCCATTGGAGAGGATACGGGCCCGAGGAGAGGACTTGGGTACCCGCCCGGGATGTTCACGCTGGGGTATTGGTCAGGAGGTTCCACCTGCGTTTCCCCAGTAAGCCAGGTCCACTTAGAAAGGGTCCGGTGGCCCCTCATAAAAGGGGGGGTACTGTAAAGGATCTGCCAGGCACTGCGGGGTTAACTCCCAGAACTAATCAGTCAGCACCTGAGAATACATCCCTGAGACTGACTCCTGCTTCCACCATTCAGGCTGGCAGGCTTAGGAGTGGGAGAGCCTATCGTAACCTGGCCAGACTCAGCTAGCTCCCGCCCTCGGTCTATTTAAGCCTGCACTTCCTGTCCCTCGGTGCTTGTTATTGCTTTGGTTTCCTTCCTTGTGGTTCCTGGCCCAGCTACAGCTCCTGCTATTTTTGATCCTGCTCCATACCGACCCTGGCTTACCGACTACTCTTCTGCTTTTCGTTTGGTACCTCGCACACTCCTGGCTTGACTCGGCTCGTTCACCACTCTGGTTGCTCACGGTGTTGCCGTGGGCAACGGCCCCTTTTCCTTGCTTGTGTTCCTTGTATGTTTGTCGTGTTTGTCGTGCACTTACTGAGCGCAGGGACCGCCGCCCAGTTGTACCCCGTCGCCTAGGGCGGGTCGTTGCAAGTAGGCAGGGACAGAGTGGCGGGTAGATTAGGGCTCACTTGTCCGTCTCCCTACCCCCTGCCGTTACACCACCATTATTACCCCGGTACCCACCGCCACCAGGGGTGCCGGGAAGAGCCAGGTACGATCCAGTACCCAACCATCTGTTGTGATGGTCGGGCTCTGGGGCGGCCGCAGGTTGGTATTATGAGGCTGGGAAGGGCCAAAAACAGTGGACCTTCCCACCCTTGTAATGCTAGGCTGCTGCTGCTGTGTTGTATCTGGCTGGTTATAAAAGTGGGGGGGACCCCACGTCATTTTTTTTAATTATTTATTTATTATTTTTATTAAAAAGACATGGGGTTCCACCCAATTTATCATAACCAGCCACATACAACACAGTGTTATTAGCCTGGGAATGGACAAAACCAGTGGCCCCTCCCACCAATGTAATGCCAGACTGCTGCGGCCTTGTATATGGCTGGTTATTAAAAATGTGGGGGACCCGTCTATTGCTAAATTTAAAAAAAAAAAACGACTTGGGGGTCCCCCACATTTTTATAACCAGCCAGATACAACACAGCAGCAGCAGCCTAGCATTACAAGGGTGGGAAGGTCCACTGATTTTGGCCCTTCCCAGCCTCATAATACCAGCCTGCGGCCGCCCCAGTACCCGACCATCACAACAGATGGTCGGGTACTGTATCGTACCAAGCTCTTCCCGGCACCCCTGGTGGTGGTGGGTACCGGGGTAATAATGGGTGGTTAGTGCTAGCCTCTGCACCGGCTAACACTAAGCCCCGCCTTAATAATGGACGCTGTCAATCAGCCAACTGCCATTATCTAGGCACTAATAAAGTTTGAAAAAAAAAACACCAAGACAATTTTTTTTATTGAAATAAGAAATCCCCAACAAAACCCTCGTTAACCATTTTATTAAAATTTTCAAAAAACGTAGATCTACGCAGTAGTCCAACGAATCGAAGATGTAGTCCAATCGGTACATCAAAATCTGCAACAACATAAAAAAACAGTTAGCAATGTGAACAATACCGATACTTATACTCACCTACACACATATATACACGCACACACAAACATATACACAAACACATATAAACACACACATAAACACATATACACACACACATATACACACACACATACACACACACATATACACAAACACATGTACACAAACACACCCATATATACACAAACACACACGTATACAAAAACACACACAAACATATACACACAAACCTATACACATATGCACAAACACACCCATATATACACAAACACACACACACACATATACACACACACATATGCATACATATACACATATGCACAAACACACCCATATATACACAAACACACACATAAACACACAAACATATGCACAAACACACCCACATACACAAACACACACAAACACACACACAAACATATACACAAACACACATATACACACAAACATATACACAAACACATGTACACAAACAAACCCACATATACACAAACATATACATATATACACAAACACACCCATATATACACACACACACACATACACAAACACACCCATATATACACAAACACACACACATAAACACACCAAAAAAGCACACACACATATACACACAAACATATACACATATACACACAAACATATGTACACAAACACACCCATATATACACAAACACATACACAAACCCACACATATACAAAAACACACACACACACACAAACATATACACAAACACACCCATATATACACACACACAAATATACACAAACACAAAAATATACACAAACATATACACACAAATACACCCATATATACACTCACACATAAACACACACACATATACACAAACACACCCATATATACACACACACACACACACTTACCTTTAGCGGAGCGCAGACTTCTCGCGACGGGTGCCTTCCACTTCATCTCCTTGCATCTCCTGCACATGCGCCGAGATGCGCCGAGATGCGCGTTCATGAGTAAATGACATCCTCTGCTCCGGACGCAGAGGATGTCATTACGCATGCGCGGCCACCGCTAAAGGTAAATATCGGTGGCCGGGAACCTAGGCAACGAGCAGGATACAAAGAGGGACCGACCGCAACTTCAATCAACGATATCAAGAAAACGACATCGCTGGACGACGGACAGGTAATTAGAATTCTTCTTATTTTTACATGGGGGAGCTTTATAGCTCCATTTATCAACTTGGGACAACCCCTTTAAGCCGATCATAAGCTGGGTCACTTCTTGGGGGGACTTGGGAATTATCAGTAAAATGCATGAATCGCATTAGGGCCTCATAGCGGTTTCTGGACATCACTGCTGCAAATACAGGGGTAGCGTGGACAGCACTACAAGTCCAGTAGGACCGGACAGAGGGTTTTTTAACCAAACCCATATTGAGGGTAATGCCTAAAAATGTTTTGATTTCTGGGACACTTGTGGGGCTCCACATTCTGGAGTACATAGACGCAGGCTTTTGTAGAACAAACTGCCTAGCATACAGATTAGTCTGCTGGACTATCAAGTCTAGGACCGTATCACATATAAATAAATTACAAAAATTATAGGGGGTAAAATTTTGGACGTCGACACTAATTCCTGGGGTCGCTTCAAATTGGGGTACTTGGGTGGAAAATGATAGTGCAGGATCCCACATCACGGGAGGGACTGCAACACTCGGCTCTGCACTTGACACCTGACACCCTACAGCGACTGACGTATCCACCACCATAGGACTATGGGGTTCAGCGGTGGAATTAGAATCGTCACTGTCACTGTCTGGAACAAATTCTGAAGCGGTGTCTGTTTCGCTTTCAGAAGTGTCGGAACATAGCAAGGCGTAGGCTTGCTCCGCGCTGTACATACGCTGAGACATATTTATAGATGTGTATGTATATATATATATATGCCCTATAAGTCCTAACCCTAAAGTAAACCTAAAATCCTAAAAACAACACAAATTATATATATTTTTTTTATATATATTTTTTTTTTATATTTTTTTTTTTATATAACAGACGTAAAATTAATTCTAAACGGCCCTAAACACGAACGCTAAACTAGCCCTAACCCTAAACTAACGCTAAACTAGAACTAACGCTAAACTAGAACTAACGCTAAACTAGAACTAACGCTAAACTAGAACTAACGCTAAACTAGAACTAACGGTAAACTAGAACTAACGCTAAACTAGAACTAACGCTAAACTAGAACTAACGCTAAACTAGAACTAACGGTAAACTAGAACTAACGCTAAACTAGAACTAACGGTAAACTAGCACTAACGCTAAACTAGAACTAACGCTAAACTAGAACTAACGCTAAACTAGAACTAACGGTAAACTAGCACTAACGCTAAACTAGAACTAACGCTAAACTAGAACTAACGGTAAACTAGCGCTGACGCTAAACTAGAACTAACGGTAAACTAGAACTAACGCTAAACTAGAACTAACGGTAAACTAGAACTAACGCTAAACTAGAACTAACGGTAAACTAGCACTAACGCTAAACTAGAACTAACGGTAAACTAGAACTAACGCTAAACTAGAACTAACGGTAAACTAGCACTAACGCTAAACTAGAACTAACGCTAAACTAGAACTAACGGTAAACTAGCGCTGACGCTAAACTAGAACTAACGATAAACTAGAACTAACGCTAAACTAGAACTAACGGTAAACTAGCACTAACGCTAAACTAGAACTAACGGTAAACTAGAACTAACGGTAAACTAGAACTAACGGTAAACTAGCACTAACGCTAAACTAGAACTAACGCTAAACTAGAACTAACGCTAAACTAGAACTAACGGTAAACTAGAACTAACGGTAAACTAGAACTAACGCTAAACTAGAACTAACGCTAAACTTGAACTAACGGTAAACTAGCACTAACGCTAAACTAGCACTAACGCTAAACTAGCACTAACGCTAAACTAGCACTAACGCTAAACTAGAACTAACGGTAAACTAGAACTAACGGTAAACTAGAACTAACGCTAAACTAGAACTAACGCTAGTTTAGCTACATACGCTGAGACATATTTATAGATGTGTATGTATATATATATATATATATATATATGCCCTATAAGTCCTAACCCTAAAGTAAACCTAAAATCCTAAAAACAACACAAATTATATATATTTTTTTTATATATATTTTTTTTTATATTTTTTTTTTATATAACAGACGTAAAATTAATTCTAAACGGCCCTAAACACGAACGCTAAACTAGCCCTAACCCTAAAGTAATGCTAAACTAACGCTAAACTAGAACTAACGCTAAACTAGAACTAACGCTAAACTAGAACTAACGGTAAACTAGAACTAACGCTAAACTAGAACTAACGCTAAACTAGAACTAACGGTAAACTAGAACTAACGCTAAACTTGAACTAACGGTAAACTAGCACTAACGCTAAACTAGAACTAACGCTAAACTAGCACTAACGCTAAACTAGAACTAACGCTAAACTAGCACTAACGCTAAACTAGAACTAACGCTAAACTAGAACTAACGGTAAACTAGAACTAACGCTAAACTAGCGCTAACGCTAAACTAGCGCTGACGCTAATCTAGCGCTGACGCTAATATAGATTTGATATATTATATATATATATGTGTGTATAAGAACGATGATTTTTTATCACTTTCTTTCTTCACAGCACAGAACGCAGACTGATTTCAAACACAGCCCATGTCCTGGCTGTGTTTTGAAAATAACTGTCAGTGATCTCTGTGTCCCTGATTGTTGCTGTGCCAGATGACGACACAGGTAAGACATGCAAAGCGCACTCGGGCGCCATTTTAGGGGGGGGGAATCGGACCGTGGGGGGGGGATCGGACCGGGGGTGGAATCGGACATGAAGGGGAATCGGACGGGGGGGGGATCGGACGTGGGGGGGGGGACGGACGCACTATTTACCTGTTTTCTCTCCTCTCTAAGGAGTTATTCCATGAGAGGAGAGAGAAATGGCGATTATCTGCCGGTTTAGCGTGATCGCCGTGAAATAGCGATTCACGGCGATCACGTGACCAGAGACCACTCGTTATGGTCTCTGGTCGTTGCCCCGAACTCTCAGCTACCTCCGGTAGCTGAGAGAACGGAGCCCCGATCTTTAATTTCGGCGCTACTTTAGGCTAATGCAATCACGTTAAAAGGCGTCGCATTAGCCTAAAGCCCATTAGTGAGGAACGTAAAAAGGCGTACTGTTGGTCACTAAGGGGTTAATTGTGTACTAAAAACGTGTGTAGTAAGACAAAGACCAATATTCCCACCATATTGTGACAGATGTCAGTCCTACACAGGCATTCTGCACACCATATAAGTGAATACAGTGCAGTGAAATTCAGTGACTGGCAGGTGACATCTTCTCAGATTGGAGTCGTTCATGTTCTCTTTTCTTCTTCATCCGGCCCAGAACGCCATGTTGACTTCCAGTCTTCTTCATCTCCAATGCCCAAGCGCGAACCACAAGATACATCATGAAAGTGTTGATGTAACCTAGATACCACGTTCACGTGACCCAATGTGCCACGTCATAGCGTATTCAAACCATGGAAGCGTTTAGTCTACATGACTACCGCCCGTCACGGTGTGCATACCTTAGATGAAAATTTCGACATATAACTAACTCTAAACCTCATAAGCTAATTTTCTTTAGCTATTATACTAGGATGTACAATACTATATTAAAATATTATCATATTAGTCATGTGTGCTAGTATACCCACATCCAGCGATGGGTGGGATGGGTGAAACATAAAATAGTTTCCATGAGTTTTGGACTGCGATGTGCAGCTCATCTCTCCTTTTGGGGGTAATATACAGGGAATATGGGGGTTATATAAGGGACTCCCATCATCCCTGTATATACCTGCCATCATCCCCATACATAACCACCATTATCTGTGTATGTACCAGCCCACCATTATCTCGGTATAAAATCTCCATCACCCCTGTATATACCATTAGGGTGGGCACTGTCAGCTTGCTGTGGCGTGCGGGCATTGTGGCTAAACAAGAAGTAAATGGGGTGGGCATTGAGGACACCGTGGACCAATAGGATGCCTGAATCGCCGGTATATGGGAGAAGTATAGCAGAATCTGAAAATATGCCTCCTGATTGCTTAAAGGCTATGTACACCTTTGCACTGTTTTTTTTTTTAATTGCCTTGTATGTATTTTGCTAAATAAATCACATTTCTAATTGGTCTACCATTTGTCTTCTGTACCTGCAGTGTATTTCAGTTTATGGCCAGCTGCTGTATTCAGTTATCTCTCTAAGGTCCTGTTCACACCTGCGTTGGTGTGTTTCGTTGTTTTGCTCCGTCAGTGGTGCAGAACAAAGGAATAACGGAAGCAATGGTTCCGTCGCACAACGGACACCGCCACCTGCCGACAGAACCCATTGACTATAGTGGGTTCTATTGGCTTTCCGTCAGGCGGGGGGGCGTGATTTTACCAGAGACAATAGTGCAGATGTGAACGAGGCCTTATCCGTCAGTCATCACCCTAATGGCAAACTGAGCAGCTCCTCCTTTGCAGGCTCATGAACAAGCATTTACTGTGATATCTGCGCATGTGCATGGTCCTATTTACGGCATACCTCCTAACCATCCCGGATACAGCGGGACAGTCCAGGATTCCGGGCGGTGTTATGTTGTCCCAAGCGGCCGATGGTATGTCTTGGTGTCAACTGTATCTGCGTCCTTAGGATGCAGATACAGTTGAATCCAATCCTAATGTAAGGGATAGTCAGCTCCCTGCATCAGTATTAGTACTACTCGTCGAGGAATTCCCGGGCACAGCGCTACTTTAAGTGCAGAGCCCCTTGTCTCACTATCCATATATGGACATTGACGTCGGGGACTACTCCTGGAGCGGAATCCACTGCCAGAGCATTGCCGATGGTCTGGGCGGGGATTCCGCTCCTAGGCGGAACCCCTGTCATCACTGTCCATCTATGTACAATTACATCAAGGTCTCCTCCTGGAGTGCGATCCCTGGCCACAGCGTGGCCGACACTCTGGACAGGGATTCTGCTCCTATAGGGAATGCCTTACATCACTGTCCATATATGGACAGTGACAGCAGGGGCTCCTCCTGGAGTGGAATCCCTGGGGTGTGTGGCACCATCTACATGAGCACTGTGTGTGACACTATCTATATGGGCACTGGCGCTTTATATCAGCGCACTGGTACTAGAGGCAGCTAAGGTGGCATTAAACTGTATGGGGGCAGCTATTTGTCATTACACTGTGTGGGGGTTCCTATGGGAACATAATACTGAGTGGGCTGAACCGGTTATGTGTGGGCAGAGACTACTTAGATTAGATACTTGAAAGTTGGTAGGTATGTTTACTGGTGTGTGCTGGGGCAGAGCGTGTGTGTCTACTCCAAATTTGCAGCATAAGGCAATGAGGTTGCTTTACCACATGCCAATGCTGCAATTTTGGGATTTGCTTCCTCTAGTGACCAGCACATGGAAATGTTATAAATTAGAATCTAAATTATAATATTTCCTGAATTGTGAAAAAAATAAAAAAATTAAAACAATGTGTAATCATTTATATACTAACTGTTTAACTGAAAAAAAATATATAATAATTCCTAGCGACACATTCCCTTTAATACTGGCGTTTCATACACCAGTCCTATTAAACAGTTTGCTGGAGTAAGATGCAACACATTTATTAACAGGCGAACGACTCTTAACCCCTTCCCGCTCCTTGACGTACTATTACGTCATGGCAGCTGTATCGTTCGCGCTCCATGCCGTAATAGTACGTCTCGGGAGTAACGGCCGTTTCGGCCGTCCTCCCGACACATACAGGAGCTGTGACGCTGCTGTCTTGTTCAGCAGCTGTCACAGCTCCTACAGCGGGGACCGATCGCTGTGTCCCCGCTGATTAACCCCTTAAAAGCCGCGTTCTATAGAGATCGCGGCTTTTTAGGGGTTAAGCTGCCATCGCCGGCCTGCTACGCGATAGCGGCCGGCGATGGTGACTATGGCAACCGGACACCAAACAATGGCGTCCGGCTATGCCATAGACGGAAGCCTATTGGGTCCTGACAACGTCAGGACCGACTATGCTTGCTGTCAGTGAGTAGCTGACAGCTCTGATACATTGCACTACGCATGTAGTGCAGTGTATTAGAATAGCGATCAGGGCCTCCTGCCCTCATGTCCCCTAGTGGGACAAAGTAATAAAGTGAAAAAAAAGTTAAAAAAAGATGTGTAAAAATAAGAAAATAAAAGTTTTAAAAGTAATAAAAGTAAAAATCCCCCCTTTTTCCCTTATCAGTCATTTATTATTAATAAAAATATATAAACAAACAAATAAACTATACATAATTGGTATCGCCGCGTCCGTAACGGCCAGAACTACAAAATTATTTCGTTATTTATCCCGCACGGTGAACGCCGTAAAATAAAATAATAATAAACCGTACCACAATCACAATTGTTTGGTCACTTCACCTCCCAAAAAATGGAATAAAAAGAGATCAAAAAGTCGCATGTACCTAAAAATGGTACTGATCGAAACTACAGTTCGTTACGCAAAAAATAAGTCCTCGCACGGCTTTATTGATTGAAAAATGAAAACTTTATGGCTCTTAGAATAAGGCAACACCAAAAGTGAATGATTGTTTACAAAACGTATTTTATTGTGCAAACGCCATAAGACATAAAAAAAAACTATAAACATCTGGTATCGCCATAATCGTATCGCCCCGCAGAATAAAGTGAATATTTTATTTATAGCGCACGGTGAACGCTGTAAAAAAAAACGAAAAAAAAAACAATCGTACAATTGCTGTTTTTTAGTCACCACGCCACCTAAAAATATAATAAAAACTGATCAAAAAGCTGCATGCACCCCAAGAAAACTACAATGGATTCCTCAAGGGGTCTAGTTTCCAAATTGGGGTCACTTTTGGGGGGTTCCCAATGTTTTGGCACCACAAGACCTCTTCAAACCGGACATGGTGCCTAATAAAAAAGAGGCTTCAAAATCCACTAGGTGCTCCTTTGCTTCGGAGGCCGGTGCTTCAGTCCATTACCGCACTAGGGCCACATGTGGGATATTTCTCAAAACTGCAGAATCCGGGCAATAAATATTCAGTTGCATTTCTCTGATAAATCCTTTTGTGTTATAAAAAAAATGGTATAAAGAGGATTTTCTGACAAAAAAAAATTTTTAAGTTCACCTCTACTTTGCTCTAAATTTTTGTGAAACACCTAAAGGGTTCATAAACTTTCTAAATGCTGTTGTGAATACTTTGAGGGGTCTAGTTTCTAAAATGGGGTATTTCATAGGGATTTCTAATATATGGGCCCCTCAAAGCAACTTCAGAACTGAACTGGAACCTAAAAAAATAAATAAATGAGGCAATACTTTGCTTCTTACATTATACTGATAATGAGCCGTGCCCACCCCGAGATGACCCCAGTTTTGACCGTTTGTATAAACGGAGACCCCTATTAGACCGTTCCAGTGCCCGGTTTTTCCAAGCATACACCCCCGAGAAGTGTATTTCTATTGAGGAGTCCCTGGTACATTTTAAAGGGAGGGTTCAATTCCGCCAGTACCTGCCGTGTAAGAGGGCAAGGTATGGCGTGAAGATGTATAAGCTGTGAGAGTGCATCAGGGTATACCTACAGATTTAGGATATATGAAGGAAAGGCCACCCCCAAACCAGACTGCATCCTGGACTACAATAGGTACATGGGAGGGATGGACTTGTAAGATCAAGCCCTGAAGCCCTACAGCGCCATGCGGTGTGGTATAAGAAGCAGGCCGGGCACATCATACAGATGGCTTTGTACAATGCGTACGTGCTACGTCGATGTGCAGGCCAGACGGGAACTTTCCTGGAATTTCAAGAGGTGATTATCAAGAACCTAATCTTTAGGGACCAAGAAGGGGGGGCACCCAGTACTTCTGGAAGCGGGGCCACACGCATCGTACCAGGGCGGCAACACTTTCCAGGGGAAGTTCCCCAAACTGGCAAGAAGGGAAAAAGTCAAAAGAGGTGCAGAGTCTGCTATAAGAGGGCGATAATGCATGACGCAATATATCAATGTGACACGTGTCCCGAATAACCAGAGCTCTGTATGAAAGGGTTTTAAAATTTATCATCCATCCCTTGGTTTATAATTTACCCCAATTTTACTTACCCTGATGCACCCCACACAGCTTATCCCCCCACGTCTTTCCCCTCTGGGCCCTGCTGTGTGTCCAGGCAGCTGATAACAGCCACATGTAGGGTATTGCCATACCCGGGAGAACCCACATTACAGTTTATGGGGTGTAGGTCTCAGGTCAAAATGCTCACTACACCTCTATATGAATGCCTTAAGGGTGTAGTTTTTAAAATGGGGTCACTTCTTGCGGGTTTCAACTGTACTGGTACCTCAGGGGCTTCTGCATACATGACTTCGCACTCGAAAATCCCCAGTAGGCCAAATGGTGGTCCTTTCCTTCTGAGCCCTCCCATGGGCCCAAACGGCAGTTTATCACAACAAATGTGGTATTGCTGCACTCAGAACAAATTGCGCAACAGAATGGGGTATTTTGTTTCTTGTGAAAATTAGAAATTTTCTGCCAAAACTACATATTATTTGAAAAAAATAATTTTGTTTTCATTCCCAGCCCAATTCAAATAAGTTCTGTGAAAAAACTATGGGGTCAAAATGGTCACAACACCCATAAATGAATTCCTTGAGGGGTGTAGTTTCCAAAATGGGGTCATTTGTGGTTGGTTTCTATTGCTTTGATACCTCTGGGGCTCTGCAAATGCGACATGGCACCCGAAAACCAATCCAGCAAAATCTGTACTCCAAAGAACACACAGCGCTCCTTTCCTTCTGAGCCCTCCCATGGGCCCAAACGGCAGTTTATCACCACAAATGGGGTATTGCCGCACTCAGGATAAATTGGGCAACAAAATGGAGTATTTTATTTCTTGTGAAAATAAGAATTTTTGAGCTAAAATGACATATTATTGGAAAAAATATATATTTTTTGAATTCCCAGCCCAATTCAAATAAGTTCTGTGAAGAAACTATGGAGTCTAAATGGTCACATTACCCATAAATGAATTCCTTGAGGGGTGTAGTTTCCAAAATGGGGTCACTTCTGGTGGGTTTCCATTGCTTTGATAACTCTGGGGCTCTGCAAATGCGACATGGCACCCGAAAACCAAACCAGCAAAATCTGTACTCCAAAGAACACACAGCGCTCCTTCCCTTCTGAGGCCTCCCATGGGCCCAAACGGCAGTTTATTGCCACAAATGGGGTATTGATGCACTCAGGACAAATTGGGCAACAAAATTGAGTATTTTGTTCCCTGTGAAAATAAGAAATTTTGGTAAAAAATTACATCTTATTGGAAAAAATGTCATTATTTTTTAATGTCACAGCCCAATTGAAATAGGTGCTGTGAAAAAACTGTGTGGTCAAAATGCTAACAACAACCATAAATGAATTCCTTGAGGGGTGTAGTTTCCAAAATGGGGTCACTTTTGGTGGGTTTCCATTGCTTTGATACCGCTGAGGCTCTGCAAATGCGACATGGCACCCGAAAACCAATCCAACAAAATCTGGACTCCAACAAACATATAGCGCTCCTTTCCTTCTGAGCCCTCCCATGGGCCCAAACGGCAGTTTATCACCACAAATGGGGTATTGCCACACTCAGGATAAATTGGGCAACAAAATGGGGTATTTTGTTCCCTGTGAAAATAAGAAATTTTGATCACAAATGACATTTTATTGGAAAAAATGACATTTTTTTCATTTCAGAGCCCAATTCAAATACGTGCTGTGAAAAAACTGTGCGGTCAAAATGGTAACAACAACCCTAAATGAATTCCTTGAGGGGTGTAGTTTCCAAAATGGGGTCACTATTGGGGGATTCCTACTGTTTTGGCACCTCAACACCTCTTCAAACCTGGCATGCTGCCTAAAATATATTCTAATAAAAAAGAGGACTCAAAATGCACTAGGTGCTTCTTTGCTTCTAGGGTTTGTGTTTTAGTCCACGAGCGCAGTAGGGCCACATGTGGGACATTTCTAAAAACTGAAGAATCTGGACAATACATATTTAGTAGTGTTTCTCTGGTAAAACCTTCTGTGTTACAGAAAAAAAAATGAATAAAATTGAAATTCAGCAAGAAAAATGAAATTTGCACATTTCACCTCCACTTTGCTTTAATTCCTGTGAAATGCCTGAAGGGTTAAAAAACTTTATAACTGCTGTTTTGAATACTTTGAGGGGTCTAGTTTTTAAAATGGGGTGTTTTATCAGGGTTTCTAATACATAGGCCCCTCAAAGCCACTTCAGAACTCAAGAGGTACCTTAAAAAAAAGGCTTTTGAAATTTTCTTAAAAATATGAGAAATTGCTGTTTATGTTCTAAGCCTTGTAACGTCCAAGAAAAATAAAAGAATGTTCAAAAAACGATGCCAATCTAAAGTAGACATATGGGAAATGTGAACTAGTAACTATTTTGGGTGGTATAACCGTCTGTTTTACAAGCAGATCCATTTAAATTCTGAAAAATGCAATTTTTTCAAAATTTTCTCTACATTTTGCAATTTTTCACCAATAAACACTGAATATATCGACCACATTTTACCACGAACATGAAGCCCAATGTGTCACGAGAAAACAATCTCAGAATCGCTTGGGTAGGTTTAAGCATTCCGACGTTATTACCACATAAAGTGAAATATGTCAGATTTGAAAAATGGGCTCTGAGCCTTAAGGCCAAAACTAGGCTGCGTCCTTAAGGGGTTAATAAATGTGTCGCATCTTTTAGCTGCAACGCGGCCTGTCATCAGTACTTTCCACGTGCTGCGGCCTGTCATCAGTACTTTCTACGTGCTGCGGCCTGTCATCAGTACTTTCTACGTGCTGCGGCCTGTCATCAGTACTTTCTACGTGCTGCGGCCTGTCATCAGTACTTTCTACGTGCTGCGGCCTGTCATCAGTACTTTCTACGTGCTGCGGCCTGTCATCAGTACTTTCTACGTGCTGCGACCTGTCATTAGTACTTTCTACGTGCTGCGACCTGTCATTAGTACTTTCTACGTGCTGCGACCTGTCATCAGTACTTTCTACGTGCTGCGACCTGTCATCAGTACTTTCTACGTGCTGCGGCCTGTCATCAGTACTTTCTACGTGCTGCGGCCTGTCATCAGTACTTTCTACGTGCTGCGGCCTGTCATCAGTACTTTCTACGTGCTGCGGCCTGTCATCAGTACTTTCTACATGCTGCGGCCTGTCATCAGTACTTTCTACGTGCTGCGGCCTGTCATCAGTACTTTCTACGTGCTGCGGCCTGTCATCAGTACTTTCTACGTGCTGCGGCCTGTCATCAGTACTTTCTACGTGCTGCGGCCTGTCATCAGTACTTTCTACGTGCTGCGGCCTGTCATCAGTACTTTCTACGTGCTGCGGCCTGTCATCAGTACTTTCTACGTGCTGCGGCCTGTCATCAGTACTTTCTACGTGCTGCGGCCTGCTGTACATTTAAAGTACATTTTTAAAATGTATTTTATTATCTGATTTGGGGGGCAAACAGTCTGATTGGGGGGGGGAGGTATGGGTCTGGCACGGACCTTTGCCTTGTTACGCCCCCCAGAGATAAATCTGGGCCGCACTATACATATAGATTTCTGCTATAATTTACATCAGTTACTGGTGTAAATTCTAGTAAAATTGTTGGCCATTTCTGCTAAGCACCGCTCATATTTTGCCCACAAAAATTTCAACATTTGCGCATTTTGTGAATTTTCGACGCTAGTAAACTGTTGTAGAAAGGTTAATATATTCCCCCCAAAGGCTACAGACCGTAATACAATATCTTAATGTAAGGATGTGTACACTTAATTGTGCAGCAACGCTTGTTCTCTCCATTCTATGTCAGTGTGGGAAGTAGATGTCCGGCCTTATGATTTTGTGATATGTGATACACCCAGAATCCCAATCACCAAACCAAAGAATGCAAAATAAAGACACAAAACATTATAATTGGGTGTTAAATGGTCAAAACTTTTATTATATTATATGACCAAACCCAAAATGGCAAACCTCCGACTCACGAAGAGTCACCCTCCAGCACGCAGGAAAGGAAAAACCCCCTGTGGGGGAAACCTCTAGGGAAACCATGGCTGGAGGATTGCCCTTCCTCTGGGCTTAGAAGGTGCCAAAATATCATTTGTAACAGAATTTGTACGTTTTCTCAGATTTTCTAGGAAAGACATTACAATGAACGAACGACATAAAACACATAAATCGGCTGATCTGGTTGGCTAGGCGGATGTCTCTCTTCCTGGGCACCCATTAAAATGAATGTGTGATCCACGGATGAGACGGGTCCTCCAGATGCCTCCTTGTAGCATCTATCTCCGCTCCGGCTAATAGAGGGGGATCTCCTGCTGGAAACCCCCCTCTATTACAGACAACCCGTATGAAGAGGATGGCATCACTGTGATGAAGAAGTGGTCTGGGGTGAAGGGTTTCCCTGCTAGAACCTACAAATTACATCAGGTCGGCATTGGTGGGGAAGTCAAGCTCAAGGTCCTCAGTCCCATCCAATATGGCGCTGAATGTGGCAGTAAAACCTTCTAATATGGAATCTTCTTTATGTCATAAACATTGGTATTTATGACATCAGTGCATTCATCATCATTACTACAGGAGTTTATTACCACTGCACAACTCATACATTGTGACGTCACCCACAGTGGTCTGAAGTGTTAACCCTTTAATGACGGGCAGTGTACTTACCACAGAGGCCATAAAGCTGAATAGAACATATCAGCGGCCATAAAGGAAAAGGGATAATGCAGGGAGCATCTCCGCACAAGAACAATCCATGACAAAGAGTTCTCCAGGATGAGAGAACTTGTCTGCTTTCTCCAAAAACCAGCACCACACCTGTCCATAGGTTGTGTGTGGTACTACAGCTCATTACCATTCACTTCAATGGAGCTAACCTGCAATACCAGATACAACCTGTGGATAGGTGTGGTGCTGTTTTTGGAAGAAAGCAGCCATATTTTTCTAATCCTGCACAGCCCCTGTTAGAAATAGTTCAAAAAAAGGGGGAAAGAAGAAATTAAAAAAAGGGAAAAAGAGGAACTCTGAGGTAAAAGATATCAAACTAGACTGAAAGGAGTCTGCTGGAGGTGCCAGATGGAAAGACAGATTTCTGCCATGGGGACCAGATTAGTTGAAATGTATCTTGAAGGGGGGCTTCAGAGAGTGGGTTTTAACCCCTTCCCGCCCTATGAAGTGCTGTTGCATTGAAAAACTATGCAGTTCATCTTCGAATGCAGCGTCACAAAAACAAATTATTTTGTACAAAAATTTAAAAGTGTTTTTATTGTGCAAAACTAGAAATTTTTTTACATATATGTTGGTTCAGGAGTCCTGGTGGTCCTCCGTGGGCTTTACCCATGGAGTGTTTGGAGACATGTTGGAGCTGTGGGGGAATGGTAGGTACGCTTACTGACATCTGATGGGATTGTAGGCACATCGCACCATTTTGGTTGGCAATAAATGCTCTCTTTGAACATGCCCTCTCCGCTCCATTCTCTCCAGATCTATTTCTTTCCAGAAGAAGGTTCTCCTCCATTTATTCAGACTAGGTTGTGCCTAGACATTGGAAGTCTACAATTCCCCGGTACAAATCTAAATGTTTGGCCACATTCACTGATATTCAGAATCCAGCAACTCTGCCGATTGTTGAAGTAATCTCAGGCATTTTCTGAGTAGTTGACCGCTAACCCCCTCCACTCTGCTACCTCGCTGTAGTGCCCGACCATTACATTGTTTTCTTCTCTCTCTGTAAGGGCGGGTTCACACATGGCGGATTTTCACTTAAATTCCGCTGCGGACACTCCGCAGCGTTAATCCGCAGCGGAGCCGTTTCTCCATTGACTTTCACTTTAATTTAGCAGTGTTCGTTTACACGATGCGTACAATTCCGCTGCGGAGCATAGGCTGCGGAGCGGAATGTGGTGTCCGCAGCATGCTCTGTCTGTTGCGGAGCAGTGGCGGACTGGTTGCGGACTCATGGCGGAATTTCTCCATTGACTTCAATGGAGATTCTAAGTTCCGCAATGAAGTCCGCAGCTGTCATGCACATGTTATGTGTGGTGCGGAGCGTATTGGTTTTTTAACATGACATTTCTTCATTCTGGCTGGACCTATGTATTTCTAGGTCTACAGCCAGACTGAGGAAGTCAATGGGGCTCCCGTAATGACGGGAGCGTTGCTAGGAGACGTCAGTAAATAGTCACTGTCCAGGGTGCTGAAAGAGTTAAGCGATCGGCAGTAACTGTTTCTGCACCCGGGACAGTGACTACCGATCCCAATATACAGCTACCTGTAAAAAAACATATAAGTTCATACTTACCGAGAACTCCCTGTTTCTGTCTCCAGTCCGGCCTTCCAGGATGACGTTTCAGTCTAAGTGACGGCTGCAGCCAATCACAGGCCAAGCACAGGCTGCAGCGGTCACATGGACTGGCGCTTCATCCAGGGAGGTCGGGCTGGATGCCGAAGGAGGGACGCGTCATCAAGACAACGGGCGGTAAGTATGAATTTCTTTTACTTTCACTAGGGAAAGTGCTGTCCCTTCTCTCTATCCTGCACTGATAGGGAGAAGGGAAGCACTTTTCCCGCAGTCCGCAGCAGCTAGTCCGCATCAATTTTCTGCACATTTTGTGCAGATCCGCAGCCGTAATCCGCAACCCGGATTAGGTGCGGCATTGATGCGGACAGTTGCGGAGGAATTCCGCCATGTGTGGTCATGCCCTAATTGTCGTCTGTCTATTGCTTGTTGTAATAAAGATTGAGCAGAGTTATTGCAGTTAAGCGGTGATAAATATTCTTCTACGTCCTGCTCCTGAGGTGACCTCAGGGAGAACAGAAGCCTCCCATGGAGCAGAAGGGACCGGGGTGGTGGACATTGTTAGGTAAAGGTTAAAGGGAACCTGTCACCAGCATTTTACTGATTAAACCAGCAATACCAGGGGGGGGGGGGGGTGAAATATCATTTCTATTTAACCTAAAACTGTCTTCTTAGTCGGCTCTGTAGCTTTAGTATTCAGTTTTTGAGTTATCTTCATTCCTCAAGTCTTCCCGAGTTTACCCCGCCTCTTTACTTTTGATTGACAGCTCCTCTCCTTCCCCCAGCACACAAAATCCCGCACTTGTGCATTGATGTCCTCTTCTGGGGTGAGCGTACAACGGGACACCGAATTATTACGATGAAAGGCGCAACATATTTACAGACCATTATTTACAGTCGGAGGAGGAGTTTAGGAGAGGGGATAACGGCAATGACATTTTGATAGCAGCGGCCGGTAAGGGATAAGTAAAGTTCAATAGGTGAAATGCTGGTGACGGGTTCCCTTTAAGTTATAGACTTACCATCAGGGGTGCTCAGGGATATGCCGCTAATCCCCAAGTCAAGACTAGCTAGGAGGTCAAGGCTTCCTGAGCCCTGTTCACACCATAGTCAGGAGCCCCCAGCTTGACTGTGTCTGATTTGGGACAGGTAGTGGCTCAATTACTGGCTGGTGTTAGAGAGGCTTTGGTGCAGCATGAGGTCCCACCACCTGTGGTCCCCGTTGCTCCTTCTCCTGTGGCGGCGTGGTACGGTTCGGTATCTGTGGCTGCGGCGCTAGGTTCTAAAGTCACTGGGAGTGCTGGTGGGTCTGGCGCTCCTGTTGCGGTTCAACTGCATGGGGTTCGGTTAGCCAAATGTTTGTTTTGAGGGCTCCCTTAACCCCTTTAGGACACAGCCTGTTTTGGCCTTGTGGACACAGCCTATTTTTTAAAATCTGACATGTGTCACTTTATGTGGTAATAACTCCGGAATGCTTTTACCTATCCAAGCGATTCTGAGATTGTTTTCTCGTGACATATTGTACTTTATGTTAGTGAAAAAATTTGGTCGATAAATTCAATATTTATTTGTGAAAAACTTCAAATTTTAGCAAAAATTTGCAAAAATTTGCATTTTTCTAAATTTAAATGTATTTGCTTGTGAAACAGATAGTAATACCACACAAAATAGTTACTAGTTAACATCCCCTATATGTCTACTTTATGTTTGCATCATTTTTTTTCACGCACTTTTATTTTTCTAGGACGTTACAAGGCTTAGAACTTTAGCAGCAATTTCTCATATTTTCAATAAAATTTCAAAAGGCTATTTTTTCAGGGACCAGTTCAGTTCTGAAGTGGCTTTGAGGGCCTTATATATTAGAAAGTCCCCATAAATCACCCCATTTTGAAAACTGCACCCCTCAAGGTATTCAAAACCACATTCAGAAAATATTTTAACCCTTTAGGCGTTTCACAGGAATTAAGGCAAAGTAGAGGTGAAATTTACAAATTTCATTTTTTTTGCCGAAATTCATTTGTAATAAAAAAAAATCTGTAACACAGAAGGTTTTACCAGGGAAACGCAACTCAATATTTATTGCCCAGATTCTGCAGATTTTAGAAATATCCAACATGTGGCCCTAGTGTCCTAATGGACTGAAACACAGGCCTCAGAAGCAAAGGAGCAGCTAGTGGATTTCGGGGCCTCCTTTTTTTAGGAATATATTTTAGGCACCATGTCAGGTTTGAGGCGGTCTTGTGGTACCTAAACAGCCGAAACCCCTCCAAAGTGACCCCATTTTGGAAACTACACCCCTCAAGGCATTTTTCTAGGGGTATAGATAGCATATTGACCCCACAGTTTTTTTGCAGAATTTAGTGGAATTAGTCTGTGAAGATGAAAATCACCTATTTTTCTGTGGAAACATAGAATTTTTTCATTTTTACAAGGAATAAAGGAGAAAAAGCACCCCAAAATTTGTAAAGCAATTTCTCCCGATTACGGCAATACCCCATATGTGGTCGTAAACTGATGTTTGGACCCACAGCAGGGCTCAGGAGGGAAGGAGCGCCTTTTGGATTTTGGAGCGCAGATTTTGCTGGATTGGTTTTCAGTGCCATGTCGGGTTTGCAACGCCCCGGAGGGACCAAAACAGTGTAAACCCCCCAAAAGTGACCCCATTTTGGAATCTACACCCCTCAAGGAATTTTTCTAGGGGTATAGTGAGATTTTGGCCCCTCAGGATCTTTTTTAGAGCTAAGGTGACCAAAAAACAGCGATTTTGGCGCTTTAAATTCTTTATTTATTACAGCGTTCACCGTGCGCAATAAATTACGTTTTAATTTATTCTGCCGGTCGGTACGATTATGGCGATACCATATGTGTATAGATTTTTTTACGTTTTGCAGCGTTTGCACAATAAAATTAAGTTTCTATAAAATAATTTATTTTCTGGGACACGCTATTTTGAGCCGTAACGTTTTTATTTTTTCGTCAAAAAAGCTGTGGGAGGTCTTGTTTGTTGCGGGACGGGTTGTAGTTTTTATTGGTACCATTTTGGGGTAAATGCGACTTTTTGATCACTTTTTATTCTATATCTTGGGAGGGGTGGTGACTAAAAAATAGCGATGCTGACAGTTTTCCGTTTATTTTGTTTGCGGCGTTCACCGTGCGGAAAAATTAACATTATAGTTTCATAGATTGGGTCGTTACGAACGCGGCGATACCAAATATGTGTACTTTTTTTTTAACGTTTTCATTTTTTCCCTATAATAAATGACTTATTATAGGAAAACAAAACCTTTTATTTTTACACTTTTATAAAAAAAATTTATTAACTTTTTTTTACTTTTTACACTTTATATTTTTGTTTATTAACTTTTCTTTTACTTTTTACACTTTCTTTTTTTGACCTGCAGCTCTGATCGCTGCTAGAATACATTACACTACCTAGGTAGTGTAATGTATTCCAACTGTCAGTGTGACGTCACAGTCACTCTGACAGTTGGTCTACGAGGATCAACAGAGGCTGATCCTCATAGGCTGACATACATGGCAGACCTGGGGGCCGTTGTCTGGCCCCCGGGTGCCATCACAAGCATCAGAAGCCCCCACGATTGCATGGGGGCTGCTGATGCGCTACAAACCCGCTACATGCGGAGATCGCAATCGAGCCCCGCATGTAACGGGTTAATTGCCGAAATCAGCGGCGATGAGCCGCTGATCGGCAACACTGGAGAGTGTCAGCTGTCGGGGACAGCTGATCTCCAAGTTCCCGATGCACACTGTCGCCGACAGTGTGCATCGGGAACGGCACAGTGACTTTCTGTCACTCTGACAGGAAGCCTATCAGGACCAGCCGAAGGTTGGTCCTGATGGGCTTCTGTCCATGGCAGACCCGGAAGCCATTGTTTGGCTTCCGTTTGCCATACTAACTATCGGCAGACCCCGCGATTTCGGACGGGGGTCTGCCGATATGTTAGAAACCCCTAAAATTCGGCGATTGCACCCGATCGCCGAATTTAAGGGGTTAATGCGCCGAAATCAGCGGCAAAGGACCGCTGGCCGGCAAGAGGGGAGTGTCAGCTGTCGGCGACAGCTGACCTCCTGGTTCCCGGTGCACACTGTCGCCGACAGTGTGCACCGGGATTAACTCGGTAACTGTACGTCCTCGTGCGGGAAGTAACTTCCCGCAACGACGTACAGTTACGTCCTGGTGCGGGTAGGGGTTAAGACGGAGGTTAGAGATCGTATTTGGCGTGATGAATATGTTGACATTTTCTCTCTTTTGGCGTTAGAGAAATTAAATTTGAATAGAGGAAAGTCTGACGAGAGTAAGGCTGGATTCACACGAGCACATTACGTCCGTACAAGTCCCGGACCGAACACACTGCTGGGAGCCAAAATATGTGTCAGACAATATTAGCGCCATACAATACAATACAATACAATACTGCTGTAGTATAGCGCCCTAATAATACGGTGTACTTAACACTAAATGAAATTTACTACATATTTCAAGGAATTTTCCAGGAACATTTAAATGGGTTTATATGGCCACAAAACATTAAAAAAAAAACCTTTACAATATACTGATGTTCTCCCTTCCAGGCTGTATCACGTGCTTGTATTGTCAGGTCAGTGTGATCGCTCTAGTATCTGATCCCATTAGGGGAAAGCAGGAAAAACCTTCCCACATCTCTCCCTTATGGAAACGTTTTCCCTTCATTCCACTAATGGGAACCATATAAAAAAGACACAATTGCCTAATACAACAGACTACATACAGGAGAAAATAAGAAAACAGCGTCTAAGCTTTACAATATAGTACTGGGGGGGATTGTGTACAAAAAGGAAAAATAAGATGTACGGCCACCAAGACGAGCTGGAGATCCTTCAGCTTCAATTACAGTCTGTTCACATGTGGATTTTCACCACATTTTATTAAATTGGCATTAGAATTTTAGTGATCTGAATAGTAATCTGAAAATTGGTAACTGTTTTCCTGCCATTTGTTTTTTCATTTTTCAAAGGTTTAATTTATAATTTTGGAAAAAAAAAACGGACAAATAAACTACAAAGCATGAAAAGCAAATAATAACACATTGAATTCTATTTAACCAACAAACCCAACCAGTCACACAGAGAGGCGTCCATTTCCTCATCTAAGGCTTCATTCACATTTGCATCAGGACTCCGTTCATGGGTTCCATCAAACCTTTCCATCAGAGGAACCCATGAACGGAATCCAAACTGAAACAAACAGAAACCATAGGTTTCCGTTTGCTTCACCATGGATTTCAATGGTGACGGATCCGGTGCAAATGGTTTCCGTTTATCACCGTTGTGTGAGGGTTTTGACAGAATGAATAGCACAGTCGACTATGGTATTTATTCCGTCAAAATAACAGAATCCTTGCACAACGGTGACAAATGGAAACCATTTGCACCGAATCCGTCACCATTAAAATCAATAGTGATGCAAACGGAAACCTATGGTTTCAGTTTGGAGTCCGTTCATGGGTTCCCCTGGCGAAAAGGTCCGACGGAACCCATGAACGGAGTCCCAACGCCGATGTGAACAAAGCCTTAGTTGTAAGGATAGATAATGATTTCCTTCACATTTGAGCTACATGTTATGTAGCCGTTTCTTTCAGCTTAACCCATCGGGACCAAATCTTTTCTAATTTGTAGGGACATTTCCTACTCATATATAAAATGTTATACAGGAGGACATATTTATTGACAAGTTGTAACCAATAGTAAAGGGCAGGGGGGAAGGGTCTGTGGATGTCCAGGTCATATTTCCCTGTGTTGTTTATATGTTGTAAGAATCCTCGAAGGAAACACCACGTTGGTTACATATCGTATAATCTGTCCCTGAAAAATCTGAGAAAAGCTCAAAATATGCATGAAAAGATTTAGGCCTCGTTCACACAGTGCAGAACATGCACTTCTATTAAATACAGGATTGCTGACAACATGTCGCCAACTGGAGTTTCGCCATAGCAGTTTCATCTGGGGCCAGTGTGAGGAATGGGGGGAACCACTTTGTCTATTTTGCTGCAGGTGGAGAGAGACTTTTTCTGTCATTTGCCCCTTGTCCTGAGCTCAGGAGGTTCTTAATTCAAATGAGACAAGCAGCCGATCAAACTGGGAATCCAGTGAACCAGTCCAAACCAGTGTAGAAGTGTGTGAAAATAATTCTCTCCACTGTCACCTTCAGACTGTCCGACCACAATGGTGAGGCTATGCGTAGCAGCCGCCGCAGGTGGGCATGAATTATACATTTATAGTTGATGATACTTTTGATTGTTGTGTTTTTATTTACAAGTTTAGCACCAAGCGTGTCGCCTATGTAAACATGTATGCCGCATATGTAAACATGTATGCCGCCTATGTAAACATGTATGCTGCCTATGTAAACATTTATGCCGCCTATGTAAACATGTATGCCGCCTATGTAAACATGTATGCCGCCTATGTAAACATGTATGCCGCCTGTGTAAACATGTATGCCGCCTATGTAAACATGTATGCCGCCTATGTAAACATGTATGCCGCCTATGTAAACATGTATGCCGCCTATGTAAACATGTATGCCGCCTATGTAAACATGTATGCCGTCTATGTAAACATGTATGCCGCCTATGTAAACATGTATGCCGCCTATGCAAACATGTATGCCTCCTATGTAAACATGTATGCCGCCTATGTAAACATGTACGCCGTCTATGTAAACATGTATGCCGCCTATGTAAACATGTATGCCGCCTATGCAAACATGTATGCCGCCTATGTAAACATGTATGCCGCCTATGTAAACATGTATGCCGCCTATGTAAACGTGTATGCTGCCTATGTAAACATGTATGCTGCCTATGTAAACATGTATGTCACCTATGTAAACGTGTATGCCGCCTATGTAAACATGTATGCTGCCTATGTAAACGTGTATGCCGCCTATGTAAACATGTATGTCGCCTATGTAAACGTGTATGCCGCCTATGTAAACATGTATGCCGCCTATGTAAACGTGTATGCCGCCTATGTAAACGTGTATGCCGCCTATGTAAACATGTATGCTGCCTATGTAAACGTGTATGCCGCCTATGTAAACATGTATGCCGCCTATGTAAACATGTATGCCGCCTATGTAAACGTGTATGCCGCCTATGTAAACATGTATGCCGCCTATGTAAACATGTATGCCTCCTATGTAAACGTGTATGCCGCCTATGTAAACATGTATGCCGCCTATGTAAACGTGTATGCCGCCTATGTAAACATGTATGTTGCCTATGTAAACATGTATGCCGCCTATGTAAACGTGTATGCCGCCTATGTAAACATGTATGCCGCCTATGTAAACGTGTATGCTGCCTATGTAAACATGTATGGCGCCTATGTAAACATGTATGCCGCCTATGTAAACATGTATGCCGCCTATGTAAACATGTATGCCTCCTATGTAAACGTGTATGCCGCCTATGTAAACATGTATGCCGCCTATGTAAACGTGTATGTGTATATCATTTTAGTTCTTTGCTGCCATCTAGTGACCAAACTGCATAAATAGTTTGTGTAGTGCTGTTGTGTTATGTGTGCAGGACCTGTGATCACATGACCAGAGAGGCACATTCTCAAGTTCGTGCAGGTACTGCGCAGCTACTCAAGTAGGGGAGAAGCTGAATCTTTATTTAACAGGAGTTTAGCACCATATTTAAATATGCAATATTTAAAAACAAATCGCCATAAAAGTCATCAAACTGCATATTATGAGAGGAAAATGACTGCTATGCTATGTCGTTGATATATACATTGTGTATTACGTGTTATTCCACTTAAGTAAACATATAACAGATCATTCCTCCAATTAAGAGCCTTCGGGAATCTTGTATGAAGCTGCAGATCGCAGAACGCCTCCCTATTCAGGAAGTGTCTTCTCCAATCTCCACCCGTCTTTGGTTTCTTCACTTCTTCAAGGCCATAAAAACATTGGGGGGAATTTATTAACCGCTTCCCGACCGCCCACTGTATATTCACGTCAGCAATTGCTGGGCTCTGTGCAGTGCCGACGTGAATTCACGGTGGGTGTTAAAAGCACGATCCGGGTGTCTCTGAGTAGCGCTGACACCCGGATCGCGCTGTTATCACCTGCCTCTGGTCCCGGAGATATGATCGAGACCTGATTAGTTCAGGTCCCGGTCATGTGATCGCAGGGAAAGTGTGTTGTAGCAACGAACTGGAAAGTTTGTTGCTATAACAAACTGGAAAGTTTGTTGCTACAACAAACTTTCCCGCGGACCGATTGCTCGTGCTGCAGTTGGTTATAAGGCAGAACCGGGGGCCATATAACAGCCACCGGGTCTGCCATGCACGACAGCCTATCAGAACCAGCCGGAGGCCGGTCCTCATAAGCTTCCTGTCAGTGTGACTCTCATCGTCACACTGACAGTTTATAATACGTTACACTACCTAGGTAGTGTAATGTATTATAGCAGCGATCAGTGCTGCAGGTCTTCAAGTAAAACAAGTAAAAAGTAAAAAAGAAAGTAATTACAATTTTTTATAAAAGTGTAAAAACAAGTTATAAAAGTTACAAAAACAAAAAATGCTTTTTTTCCTATAATAAGAATTTTATTATAGGAAAAAAATGAAAATGTTAAAAAAGTACACATATTTGGTATCACCGCGATCGTACGGACCCAAACTATAAACCTATAATATTATTTTTTCCGCACGGTGAACAGCGCAAAAAAAATAATTAAAAAACAATGTCAGAATCACTATTTTTTGGTCATCAACCTTCTCAAAATATAGAATAAAAAGTGATCAAAAAGTTGCATGTACCCCAAAATAATACCAATAAAAACTACAACCCGTCCCGCAATAAACAAGCCCTTACACCGCTTTTTTGACTGAAAAATATAAAATTATGGCTCTCAGAATATGGTGACACAAAAAAGAAATAATTTTATCGAAAAGTGATTTTATTGCGCAATCGCCACAAAACATAAAAACCTATATACATCTGGTATCGCCGTAATCGTACCGACCCGCAGAATAAGGTATAATGTCATTTATAGCGCACGGTGAACACTGTAAAAAAAAATACAAAAAACATTGTCAGAATTTATGGTTTTTGGTCACCTGGCTTGCCAAAAAAATCTAATAAAGAGTGATAAAAAAAAATCACATGTACCCTAAAATGGTACCAATGAAAAGTACAAATTCTCCCGCAACAAATAAGCCCTCACACAGCTCCGGTGGAGAAAAAATCAAAAAGTTCTGGCTCTCAGAATATGGCGATGCAAAATGTGCAGTGTTTTCTAAAAGCGGATAAGATCGGGCGCCATTTATCAGTGCGACACCGGCCACATATCTGCAAATTATTATTTATTTACCCCATTATTATACCCTCTTATTATGTCCTGATGTACTCTGTCCAGTTTGCACATACCCCCACATTATAAACTGAAATACCAGCAAAACCCCAAACAGAACAGTTACCAAGCAAAATCTGCGCTCCAAAAGCCAAATGGCGTTCCCTCCCTTCTGAACCCCACAGCGTGCCCAAGCACCAGCTTACGTCCACATATATGACATTTTATATCCAGGAGAACCCGCTCAACATTGTATGAGGTATTTGTCTTCAGTGGCACAAACTGGGCACAATATATTGTGCATTAAAATGGCATATCAGTGGAAAATTTAAATTTTCAATTTGCACCATCCGCTGCGCATTAATGCCTTCGCGCACCACAACTTAATAGCATGTCGTGGTGCGACGGGTTATATATAAAGCGGGCTCACGCACTGCGCCCGCTCCATATTATGCAGGTGTCAGCTGTGTATTACAGCTGACACCCGGGACTAATGGACAGGAACAGCGATCACGCTGATACAGGAGCCTGTAAAATGACATTATACTGCAATACATTAGTATTGCAGTGTATTGTACCAGCGACCTAATGATCACTCGTTCCAGTCCCCTAAAGGGACTTTTGGGAGGTTTCCACTGTTTTGTCCCCTCAGGGGCTTTGCAAATGCGACATGACACCTGAAAACCATTCCAGCTAAATTTGAGCTCCAAAAGCCAAATATTGTTCCTTCCCTTCTGAGTCCTGCCGTGGGTCCAAACAGCAGTTTATTACCACATATGGCGTATTGCTGTAATCAGGACAAATTGCTTTACAAATTTTGGGGTGATTTTTCTCCTTTATTCATTGTAAAAATAAAACATTTCTATGTTTTTTCAGGAAAAAGTAGATTTTCATTTTCACGGCCTAATTCTACTAAATTCAGCAAAAAAACTGTGGGGTCAAAATGCTAACTATACTCCTAGAAAAATTCCTTGAGGGGTGTAGTCTTCAAAACGGGGTCAGTTTTGGGGGGATTCCACTGTTTTGCTTACTCCAGGGCGTTGCAAACGCGACATGGCACTGAAAACCAATCCAGCAAAATCTGCGCTTCAAAATCCAAATGGCGCTCCTTCTCTTCTGAGCTCTACCGTGGGTCCAAACAGCCGTTTAGTACCACATATGGGGTATTGGCGTAATCGGGAGAAGTAGCTTTACAAGTTTTGGGGTGTTTTTTAATCTTTATTCCTTGCAAATATAATTTTTTTTTATATTTTTTAGAAAAAAAGTCGATTTTCACTTTCACAGACAAACTCCAATAAATGTAGCAAAAGACCTGTGGTGTCAAGATTCTAACTATACCCCTAGATAAATTCCTTGAGGTGTGTAGTTTCCAAAACCGTCTCACTTTTGGGGGATTTCCACTGTTTTGGCACCACAAGACCTCTTCAAACCTGACATGGTGGCTAAAATATATTCTAAAAAAAGGAGGCCCCAAAATCCACTGGGTGCTCCTTTGCTTCTGAGGCCGGTGCTTCAGTCCATTATCACACTAGAGCCACATGTGGGATATTTCTAAAAACGTCAGAATCTGGGCAATAAATATTCAGTTGCATTTCTCGTGTAAAACCTTCTGTGTTACAGAAAAAAATGTATTACAAATGAATTTCAGCAAAAAAAATAAAATTTGTAAATTTCACCTCTACATTGCTTTAATTCCGGTGAAGCGCCTAAAGGGTTAAGAAACTTTCTGACTGCTGTTTTGAATACTTTGAGGGGTGCAGTTTTTAATATTGGCTGATTTATGGGGGTCTATTTAGTACATAAGGCCCTCAAAGCCACTTCAGAACTGAACTGGTCCCTGTAAAAATAGCCTTTTGAAATTTTCTTGAAAATGTGAGAAATTGCTGCTAAAGTTCCAAGCCTTGTAATATCCTAGAAAAATAAAAGGATGTTCAAAAAACGATGCCAATATAAAGTTGACATATGGAATATGTAAAATAGTAACTATTTTGTGTGGTATTACTATCTGTTTTACAAGCAGATACATTCAAAATGAGAAAAATCATAATTTTTGCAAATTTTCTCTACATTTTGGTGTTTTTCACAAATAAGCAATAAATTTATTGACCAAATTTTTCCACTAACATAAAGTACAATATGTCACGAGAAAAAAATCTCAGAATCGCTTGAATAGGCAAAAGCATTCCAGATTTATTGACACATAAATTGACACATGTCAGATTTGAGAAAATGGGGCTGGTCATGAAGGCCAAAATGAGCTCGGTCTTGAAAGGGTTAAGAGTGTTCACATTATTTCTATATAGTTGAAGTGTAGACCCCCAAGAATTATTTCCTTTGGTGGGTCCAAGGTACCTCAGTCAGACACTGAGTGTACACATCCTTGCATTAAAATATAGTATTACTGTCTGTAGCCTTAGAGGATAATTTATTAACCTTGCTAAGCTGCTTATCTGGCATAGAAAAGTCCCAAAAGTCGCAATTTGCGGGAACATTTTTGGTCAGTTTACGCTGCCTTTGGCGCTTTTTTGAAAAGTGTGTGGTGCTTTGCGGAAAGGGGCGACAATTTTACTATCATTTACGCCAGTAACGGGCGTAATGTAAAGCAGAAATCAATGCCAGCTCCGAGCTAGTGTACAATTTTACATTGAGTGTGTAACAAAAGGCCTAAGCCAGACCCTGTATCTCCCCCACTAATCAGACTGTCCAATCAGACTGTCTTGTTCCACAAGACATGTTTTGCCCACCCCCCTAAAAAACAAACTAAAAAGATATATATATCTGAGACAGTGTATCTTTAAGGGTATATTCACACGCTGTGTTTTCAGGCGTATTTCGGGGCGTAAACACCTTCAAATACGACTGAAAAATCGGTAGCCCAATGCCTACAAATATCTGCCTATTGTATTTTAAACCGGCAAGTAAAAAGAAGGAGCATGTCACTTCTTGAGCCGTTTTTGGAGATGTTTTTCATTGTGTCAATGGAAAAACAGCTCCAAAAACATCTAGAACTAAACACCTCCAAAAACGTCTTCAACTTCAAAAACGTCTGTAAATCAAAGGCTGTGTTCTCTGTAATTTTCAGCCATTTTTTACTTTGCGTGTGAATCCTAAGGCAGGGTTCACACGACCATGTTACATCCGTAATGGACGGAACGTATTTCGACCGCAAGTCCTGGACCGAACACAGTGCAGGGAGCCGGGCTCCTAGCATCATAGTTATGTACGATGCTAGGAGTCCATGCCTCGCTGCAGAACAACTGTCCCGTACTGTAATCAAGTTTTCAGTACGGGACAGTAGTTCCGCGGAGAGGCAGGGACTCCTAGCGTCGCAGATAACTATGATGCTAGGAGCCTGGCTCCCTGCAGTGTGTTCGATCCGGGACTTGCGGCCGAAATACGTTCCGTCCATTACGGACGTAATGTGCTTATGTGAATCCAGACTGTTAGGGATCTGCCAGGTACTACGTCTAGGTATACTCCTGGGATTAATCAATCCACACCTGAGGCCAGACCTGTTCGACTGACACCATCTCCCACCAACCAGGGTGGCAGGCTCAGGAGTGGGAGAGCCTATCGCGGCCTGGTCAGTCGGAGTTAGCTCCGCCCCCTGTCCTTTATTACCTGCCGTGTTCTCTTCCTCAGTGCTTGTAATTCTTCTGGATTCCTGGCCTCACTGCTGCTTGCTCCAGCCTGCTTCTGCCGTGCTTCTGCCTTGCTGCAGTTCCGCTTAACCTGCTTTGCTTTTCCCCTGGCTTGCTTCCTTCTCCGTGCTCACTTTGGTATACTCCACTTCATCCTGGTCCTGACTACTCATTCACCGCTCCGTTTCCTCGCGGCGTTCCATGGCTACTGCCCCTTCCCTTGCGTGTTCCCTGTTTGTTCTCCCGTGCACTTAGACAGCGTAGGGACCGCCGCCCAGTTTTACCCCGTCGCCTAGGGCGGGTCGTTGCAAGTAGGCAGGGACAGGGCGGTGGGTAGATTAGGGCTCACTTTCCCTTCACCTCCTTCCTGCCATTACACAGACTATGTGTAAAGGATTTGCCAGACACAGGTTCTGTGTCGACGCCTGGGGTTAATCAGCCTTCATCAGCTCCAAGGTCTGCTAGAGTGACGCGATCTGTTACCACTCAGGCTGGCAGGCTGAGGAGAGGGAGATCTTATCACAGCCTGGCCTGACGGTTCTAGCTCCTGCCCTTTGTCTATGTTTACCCTCACTTGCTGCATGTTCCTTGCCTGTGATTGTCTGGTTTCCTGGCTCTGCGATTCTTGCTATTTACCTTATTGACCACTGTTGCTTATTAATCCTGGCTTGACTGACTATTCTCCTGCTCTGATTTGCTACTTTGTACTCTCCTGGTTTGTCTCGGCTGGTTCACCACTGCCTGTTGCTCACGGTGTTTCCATGGGCAACTGCCCCTACCTCCCCCTTTTTCTTTTGTGTGCCCTTGTCTTGTGTTGTCTGTCTTGCACTTATTGAGCGTAGGGACCGTCGCCCAGTTGTACGCCGTCACTTAGAAAGGGCCGTGCAAGTAGGCAGGGACTGAGTTGCGGGTAGATTAGGGCTCACCTGTCCGTCTCCCTACCCCGTTTCATTACATAATCACAGGCCCTATACCTTTTCTTACCCTGGTCCCTGACTCTACTATGGATCCCCTTGAGACCCTAGCTCAGCAAATGCAGGGTCTCTCCCTACAGGTCCAAGACCTGGCTCAGAGGTTCAACTAGCGTGATGCTACCCAGGTAGTGCCCTTCACCTCACCTTCTGAACCCCACCTCAAGTTTCCTGACCAGTTCTCAGGGGACCGGAATACTTTTTTCTCTTTTCGGGAGAGTTGTAGACTCTATTTCCAATTAAGACCCCACTCCTCAGGTTCTGAGAGCCAGCGAGTGGGTATAATTAGGTCCCAGCTCCAGGACGGCCCCCAGGAATGAGCCTTCTCCTTGGCTCCTGACTCCCCTGAACTTTCTTCTGTTGACATTTTTTTTTCTGCTCTCGGGCTCATCTATGACGAGACTGACAAGACTGGCTGGTGACCTTACGTCAGGGTAAGAGACCCATTGAGGAATACTGTTCTAACTTTAGTAAGTGGTGTGTAGCTTCTAGGTGGAATGACCCTGCCTTGAGGTGCTAGTTTAGATTGCGTCTGTCGAACGCCCTGAAAGACCTGTTAGTTAGCTATCCCACTTCAGACTCTCTAGATCAGGCTATGGCTTTAGCGGTACGTCTTGACTGACGTCTCAGGGAACGACGACTTGAACATTCTGGTGCCTTCACCTCTGGCTCCCCTATGATGGCTCCAGGGGTTCCGTTGCTTCGTTCTTCCACGGAGAACTCGGATGAACAGATGCAACTCGGGGCCTCCGTGTCTCCCCAACAATGTAGAGATTTCCGCAGAAAGAATCGTCTCTGCTTCTACTGTGGGGATGACAAGCATCTATTGAACTCCTGTCCCAGGCGCAAGAATAAGCAGCAGGAAAACTTCCGCGCCTAAGTGACCATCGGGGTGGTCGCTTGGGCGCACAGGTATTAGCCGCAAACATGAAGCCTAATAAAATCTTGCTTCCCTTTCAGGGCTTTTTTGATGGAAGGTCTGCCACCGGCAGTGCCTTTGTGGATTCAGAGTCTGCTACTAATATTATGTCTGTGGAATTTGCTATGTCTCTAGCTATGCCATTAATTGATTTGCCTAAACCTGTCCAGGTAGTGGGTATTGATTCCACTCCGCTTGCTAATGGTCATTTTATGCAGCATACCCCTGGTTTTGAACTCATTGTTGGCTCCATGCATTTGGAGCAGTGTTCTGTGTTAGTGATGCAGGGGTTATCGTCCGATTTGATTTTAGGCCTTCCTTGGTTGCAGACGCATAATCCCACTTTTAACTGGAATACTGGTAATCTTACTAAATGGGGTAATGAATGCATGACGTCATGTTTTTCTATTAATTTGGTTTCTCTCGTTGAGGAGATGAACACTCTACCTCAGTTTATTCAGGACTTCGCTGATGTCTTTTCTAAAAGGGCCTCCGAAGAGTTACCTCCTCACAGAGAGTACGATTGCGCAATCAATTTGGTACCAGGAGCTATGCTCCCTAAAGGTAGGATATTTAATCTCTCTTGTCCTGAATGTGAAACCATGAGAGAATATATCCAGGAAAGCCTGGCCAAGGGTTACATTCGCCCCTCTACTTCTCCGGTAGGTGCTGGCTTCTTCTTCGTGGGGAAGAAGGATGGTGGTCTTAGGCCGTGCATCGATTACCGAAATTTAAATAATATCCCCTTCCTTTGATTCCTGATCTCTTCAATCAGGTTCAGGGGGCCCAATGGTTCTCTAAGTTCGATCTTCAGGGGGCTTATAACCTTATCCGGATAAGAGAGGGGGATGAGTGGAAGACTGTGTTTAATACACCCGAAGGTCATTTCGAATATCTCGTAATGCCCTTTGGGTTGTGTAATGCTCCAGAATTTCATAAATGAGATTTTAAGAGACTATCTGGGGGTATTTATTGAAGTGTACCCTGATGATATACTTGTGTTTTTTTTCAAGGACTGGTCCTCCCACATTGAGCATGTCAGGAAGGTGCTCCAGGCCTTTCGGAAAAGCAAACTCTTTGCAAAAACGGAAAAATGTGTGTTTGGGGTGCAGGAGATACCATTTTTGGGTCAAATCCTCACTCCTAACGAATTCCGCATGGACCCCGCCAAGGTTCAGGCCGTGGCAGAATGGATCCGCCCTGCCTTCCTGAAGGCCTTACAGTGTTTCCTGGGGTTTGCTAATTATTACAGGAGATTTAATGCTAACTTCTCGGTCATCGCTAAGCCTCTTACGGACCTCACTCGTAAAGGTGCTGATCTCCTCCAAAGGCCTCCGGAGGCGGTCCAGCCTTTTGAGGTCCTTAAGAGGTGCTTTGTCTCTGTCCCAGTGCTGATTCAGCCTAACCAAATGGAGCCATTTATCATGGAGGTTGACGCCTCCGAGGTGGCAGTGGGTGCTGTCTTGTCCCAGGGTACTAGGTCTCTCACCCATCTCCGTCCCTGTGCCTACTTCTCCAGGGAGTTCGCCTCCACTGAGAGAAACTATGACGTTGGCAACCGCGAACTCTTAGCCATTAAATAGGCATTTGAAGAGTGACGTCACTTCCTGGAGGGGGCTAGGCACCAGGTAACAGTCCTTACTGACCACAAGAATCTGGTTTTCCTAGAATCTGCCTGGAGGCTAAACCCAAGACAAGCTCGATGGGCATTGTTTTTTACGAGATTAAACTTTGTGGTTACCTATAGGGCTGGGTCAAAAAATATTAAAGCTGATGCACTGTCGCGTAGCTTCATGGCCAGCCCTCCTCCTGAGGAGGATCCCGTTTGTATTTTGCCCCCAGGTATAATCATATCCTCTGTGGATTCAGACTTATTCTCCGAAATTTGCGGCTGATCAAGCTTCTGCTCCCGAGAACCTTCCTGAGAACAAGCTATTTGTTCCCCTGCAATTCCGGCTAAGGTTGCTCAGGGAGAATCATGACTCCGCACTATCTGGCCATCCAGGCATCCTGGGTACCAAGCACCTCATTTCTAGAACCTATTGGTGTCCTGGGTTGCTTAAAGACATTAAGGCCTACGTCTCCACTTGTGAAATTTGTGCTAGGTCCAAGACTCCCAGGTCCCGACCTGCGGGCTTACTATGTTCTTTGCCCATTCCCCAGAGACCTTGGACCCATATCTAAATGGATTTTATCATCGATCTGCCTCCGTCCCAAGGCAAGTAGGTGGTGTGGGTTAGTAGTAGACCGCTTCAGTAAGATGTGCCACTTTGTACCCCTCAAGAAACTACCCAATGCCAAGACGTTAGCTACCTTGTTTGTCAAACACATCCTGCGTCTCCATGGGGTTCCGGTCAATATTGTTTCTGACAGAGGGGTACAATTTGTTTCATTGTTTTGGAGAGCTTTCTGTAAGAAGCTGGAGATTGATCTGTCCTTTTCCTCGGCCTTCCATCCTGAAACTAATGGCCAAACTGAGAGGACTAATCAGTCTCTAGAACAATAGTTAAGGTGTTTTCATCTCAGACTGTCAAGATGATTGGGTCACCTTCTTTCCCCTCACCGAGTTTTCCCTTAATAACCTGGTCAGTAACTCTTCGGGGATTTCCCCCTTCTTCTGTAATTTTGGGTTTAATCCACGGTTGTCCTCCGTTTCACCTGGGGGTTCCAACAATCGCAAGGTAGATGTCGTTCATCGGGAACTGTGCACAGTCTGGGCCCATGTTCAGAAGAACCTTGAGCCGTCCCAGAGCATCCAAAAGACACAGGCAGATAAAAGACGTTCAACTAACCCTCTGTTTGTGGTCGGGGACCTGGTGTGGCTGTCTTCTAAAAATTTGCGCCTTAAAGTTCCGTCCAAGAAGTTTGCTCCCCGGTATATAGGGCCGTACAAAATCATTGGGGTCCTCAACCCTGTCTCCTTCCGGCTGGAGTTACCCCCGTATTTTCAGATACACGTGTTCCATGCCTCCCTCTTGAAAAGCTGTTCCCCATCCTTGGCTACATCGAGGAAACCTCCGGTCCCTGTTCTCACTCCGGATGGGGTAGAATTCGAGGTAGCCAAGATTGGTCCAAGTCTCCCTCCAGTACCTGGTCCATTGGAGAGGATACGGGCCTGAGGAGAGGACTTGGGTACCCGCCCGGGATGTTCACGCCGGTATATTGCTCAGGAAGTTCCATCTTCGTTTCCCCAACAAGCCAGGGCCACCTAGGAAAGGTCCAGTTGCCCCTCATAAAAGGGGGGGTACTGTAAAGGGTTTGCCAGACACAGGTTCTATGTCGATGCCCGGGGTTAATCAGCCTTCATCAGCTCCAAGGTCTGCTAGAGTGACGCGATCTGTTACCACTGCCTGGCCTGACGGTTCTAGCTCCCGCCCTTGGTCTATTTTTACCCTCACTTGCAGCATGTACATTGCCTGTGATTGTCTTGTTACCTGGCTCTGCGATTCTTGCTATTTACCTTATTGACCGTAGTTACTTATTGACCCCGGCTTGACTGACTATTCTCCTGCTCTGATTTGCTACTTCGTACTCTCCTGGTTTGTCTCGGCTCGCTCACCACTGCCTGTTGCTCATGGTGTTTCCGTGGGCAACTGCCCCTACCTCCCCCTTTTTCTTCTGTGTGCCCTTGTCTTGTGTTGTCTGTCTTGCACTTATTGAGCGTAGGGACTGTCGCCCAGTTGTATGCCGTCACTTAGGAAGGGCCGTGCAAGTAGGCAGGGACTGAGTTTCGTGTAGATTAGGGCTCACCTGTCCGTCTCCCTACCCCGTTTCATTACACTATGACACCTGATAGCTCTGCTACTTGATAGGAGACAGCGGCTCAGCAGACAGTATCACATATAATATGCTTAGATACAACGGCTTAGCAGACAGTATCACACATGCTAGGCCCAATTAGAAGGTTAATTGTGAAAAAATGTCTTATGGTGTTTTTCGATAAAGGTCACTTGGACTGGTATCATTTAAACAGTTAACCGATGAATGGCGCTGTTTATGTGGAATTTACCCTGCGGCCTAATGTACCATATAATGTATTAAATTATTTATTTTTTAAAAAAAAGCTTCATTTTGTTGGGTGAATTGAAAAAAAAAACTGTCATTCCGCCATTTCTGTTTTGATTTTACAGTGTTCATCGGGCGGCATGAATTGGATGATAACTTGATTCTGCGGGTCGTTACGATTATGGCGATACCAAATTTATATAGTTTTATTTTTTACAAAATAATTTGTTTTTGTGACGCTGCATTCGAAGATGAACTGCATAGCTTTTCAATGCAACAGCACTTCATAGGACGGGAAGGGATTAAACCCCACTCTCTGAAGCCCCCCTTCAAGATACATTTCAACTAATCTGGTCCCCATGGCAGAAATCTGTCTTTCCATCTGGCACCTCCGGCAGACTCCTTTCAGTCTAGTTTGATTTCTTTTACCTCAGAGTTCCTCTTTTTACCTTTTTTAAATTTATTTTCTCCCCCCTTTTTTTTAACTATTTCTAACAGGGGCTGTGCAGGATTAGAAAAATATGGCTGCTTTCTTCCAAAAACAGCACCACACCTATCCACAGGTTGTATTTGGTATTGCAGGTTTGCTCCATTGAAGTGAATGGTAATGAGCTGTAATACCACACACAACCTATGGACAGGTGTGGTGCTGCTTTTTGGAGAAAGCAGACAAGTTATCTTATCCTGGACAACCCTTTGTCATGGATAGTTCTTGTGCGGAGATGCTCCCTGCATTATCCCTTTTCCTTTATGGCCGCTGATATGTTCTATTCAGCTTTATGGCCTCTGTGGTAAGTACACTGCCAGTCAGTAAAGGGTTAACACTTCAGACCACTGTGGGTGACGTCACAATGAACGAGGCGGCAGTGTTAATAAACTCCTGTAGTAATGATGATGAATGCGCTGATGTCATAAATACAAATGTTTATGACATAAAGAAGATTCCATATTAGAATGTTTTACTGCCACATTCAGCGCCATATTGGATGGGACTGAGGACCTTGAGCTTGACTTCCCCACCAATGCCGACCTGATGTAATTTGGAGGTTCTAGCAGGGAAACCCTTCACCCCAGACCACTTCTTCATCACAGTGATGCCATCCTCTTCATACGGGTTGTCTGTAATAGAGGGGGGTTTCCAGCAGGAGATCCCCCTCTATTAGCCAGAGCGGAGACAGGTGCTACAAGGAGGCATCTGGAGGACCCGTCTCATCCGTGGATCACCCATTCATGTTAATGGGTGCCCAGGAAGAGAGACATCCGCCTAGCCAACCAGATCAGCCGATTTATGTGTTTTATGTCGTTCGTTCATTGTATTGTCTTTCCTTGAAAATCTGAGAAAACGTACAAATTCTGTTACAAATGATATTTTGGCACCTTCTAAGCCCAGAGGAAGGGCAATCCTCCAGCCATGGTTTCCCTAGAGGTTTCCCCCACAGGGGGTTTTTCCTTTCCTGCGTGCTGGAGGGTGACTCTTCGTGAGTCGGAGGTTTGCCATTTTGGGTTTGGTCATATAATATAATAAAAGTTTTGACCATTTAACACCCAATTATAATGTTTTGTGTCTTTATTTTGCATTCTTTGGTTTGGTGATTGGGATTCTGGGTCTATCACATATCACAAAATCATAAGGCCGGACATCTACTTCCCACACTGACATAGAATGGAGACAACAAGCGTTGCTGCACAATTAAGTGTACACATCCTTACATTAAGATATTGTATTACGGTCTGTAGCCTTTGGGGGGAATATATTAACCTTTCTACAATAGTTTACTAGCGTCGAAAATTCACAAAATGCGCAAATGGGGGTAAAAAAATGGGCGGGACTTAGCAGAAATGGCCAACAATTTTACTATAATTTACGCCAGTAACTGATGTAAATTATAGCAGAAATCTATATGTATAGTGCGGCCCAGATTTATCTCTGGGGCGTAACAAGGCAAAGGTCCGTGCCAGACCCATACCTCCCCCCAATCAGACTGTTTGCCCCCCCAATCAGACAATAAAATACATTTTAAAAATGTACTTTAAATGTACAGCAGGCCGCAGCACGTAGAAAGTACTGATGACAGGCCGCGTTGCAGCTAAAAGATGCGACACATTTATTAAGAGTTGTTCGCCTGTTAACCCCTACCCGCACGAGGAAGTAACTGTACGTCATCGCAGGAGGTCACTTCCCGCACGAGGACGTACAGTTACTGAGTTTTTCCTGGTGCACACTGTCGGTGACAGTGTGCACCGGGAACCGGGAGGTCAGCTGTCGCCGACAGCTGACACTCCCCTCTTGCCGGCCAGCGGTCCTTTGCCGCTGATTTAGGCGAATCAACCCCTTAAATTCGGCGATCGGTTGCAATCGCCGAATTTTGGGGGTTTCTAACATATCGGCAGATCCCGGTCGGAAATCGCGGGGTTTGCCAATAGTTAGTATGGCAAACTGAAGCCAAACAATGGCTTCCGTTTCTGCCATGGACGGAAGCCCATCAGGACCAACCTTCGGCTGGTCCTGATAGGCTTCCTGTCAGAGTGACTGGAAGTCACTGCGTCGTTCCCGATGCACACTGTCGGCGACAAGGTGTGCATCGAGAACTTGGAGATCAGCTGTCCCCGACAGCTGACACTTCAGTGTTGCCGATCAGTGGCTCATCGCCGCTGATTTCGGCAATTAACCCGTTACATGCGGGGCTCTATTGCGATCTCAGCATGTAGCGGGTTTGTAGCGCATCAGCAGCCCCCATGCAATCGTGGTGGCTTCTGATGCTTGTGATGGCACCCGGAGGCCAGACAACGGCCCCCAGGTCTGCCATGTATGTCAGCCTATGAGGATCAGCCTCTGCTGATCCTCGTAGACCAACTGTCAGAGTGACTGTGACGTCACACTGACAGTTGGAGTACCTCACACTACCTAGGTAGTGTAATGTATTCTAGCAGCGATCAGAGCTGCAGGTCAAAAAATAAAGTGTAAAAAGTAAAAGAAAAGTTAATAAACAAAAATATAAAGTGTAAAAAGTAAAAAAAAGTTAATAAAAATGTTTTATAAAAGTGTAAAAATAAGTTTTTGTTTTCCTATAATAAGTCATTTATTATAAGTAAAAAATTAAACCGTTAAAAAAGAAAAGTACACATATTTGGTATCACCGTGTTCGTAACGACCCAAACTATGAAACTATAATGCTCACTATACCCCTAGAAAAATTCCTTGAGGTGTGTAGTTTCCAAAATAGGGTCACTTTTGGGGGGTTTCCACTGTTTTGGTCCCTCCGGGGCGTTGCAAACCCGACATGGCACTGAAAACCAATCCAGCAAAATCTGCGCTCCAAAATCAAAAAGGCGCTCCTTCCCTCCTGAGCCCTGCTGTGGGTCCAAACATCAGTTTACGACCACATATGTGGTATTGCCGTAATCGGGATAAATTGCTTTACAAATGTTGGGTGGCTTTTTCTCCTTTTTTCCTTGTAAAAATGAAATAATTCTATGTTTCCACCGAAAAATAGGTGATTTTCATCTTCACAGACTAATTCCACTAAATTCTGCAAAAAAACTGTGAGTTCAAAATGCTAACTACACTCCTAGAAAAATGCCTTGAGGGTGTAGTTTCGAAAATGGGGTCACTTTTTGGGGGTTTCGACTGTTTAGGTACCACGAGACCTCCTCAAACCTGACATGGTGCCTAAAATTTATTCCTAAAAAACAGAGGCCCCAAAATCCTCTAGGTGCTCCTTTGCTTCTGAGGCCGGTGTTTCAGTCCATTAGGACACTAGGGCCACATGTTGGATATTTCTAAAATCTGCAGAATCTGGGCAATAAATATTGAGTTGCGTTTCCCTGGTAAAACCTTCTGTGTTACAGATTTTTTTTTATTACAAATTAATTTCTGCAAAAAAAATGAAATTTTTAATTTCACCTCTACTTTGCCTTAATTCCTGTGAAACGCCTAAAGGGTTCAAATACTTTCTGAATGTGGTTTTGAATACCTTGAGGGGTGCAGTTTTTAAAATGGGGTGATTTATGGGGACTTTCTAATATGGAACGCCCTCAAAACCACTTCAGAACTGAACTGGTCCCTGAAAAAATGGCCTATTGAAATTTTCTTGAAAATATGAGAAATTGCTGCTAAAGTTCTAAGCCTTGTAACCACTGGCGTAGCTATAGGGGTCGCAATTGCGACCGGGCCCCGAAGCCAGGGGGGCCCACGGTCCCCCGCACCACATCAATAAAAAGTTACTATAGTAACTCGGGCCGCGGGCCCCTGTTACTATAGTAACATACTTTACTTACCTTCCTGGTTCCGGATGGCAGCGGAGGTCCTGACGTCAAGCGCTGTGCGCAGTGCATGACGTCACAGCGCTATGCCGCCGCGCACAGCATCGAGACGACAGAACTCCCGCCGCGGCCGAAGAGGAAGGTAAGGTTAGCCCTGACTGGCGGGGTCCGACTCCCGGGTCCCGCCAATCAGCTGTTTTGAAGGGGCCGCAGCACTCGTACGAGAGCTGCTCCCCTTCATTCCGGTCACACTGTGAATCGGTGTCGGCGATTCACAGTGTGGGGCGAGTAGTGAAATGAAGGGAAAGCAGCTCTCGTACGAGTGCTGCGGCCCCTTCAAAACAGCTGATTTGCGTGTCCCGAGAGACACATCAGCTATTGATGGCCTATCCTGAGGATAGGCCATCAATGTTTAGGGACTGCACAACCCCTAAGCCTACGATGTAGCAGGCTTAGGGGGCCCATGAGACTGGATCACAGATTGTGTGATCCTGTCTGATGGGCCCTGTATCTAAGCCAATCACATGGTAGGCTTAGATACATGGCCCATGCGTGATCCTGTCTGCTGGGCCCTGTATCTAAGCCAATCACATGGCTTAGATACATGGCCCATGTGTGATCCTGTCTGATGGGCCCTGTATCTAAGCCAATCACATGGCACTTTAGGAGCACGTCGGATATGTTCCACAGAATCAGCCTTTGAGAATCAGGCCGTTGACCTCTCAAACAGGTTTCGTGCTAGAGGGTACAAATCTATGGATATTGAGCAAGGATACATGAGAGCTAAAAATACGCAACGAAGTGACCTACTTATACCTAAATTCAAGAAAAAGAACAGTAAAGAAGAGGCTGGACGCAGCTGCAGGCTTGAGGGAAGCCGACATGACCGTCCTGGTAGGGAAAGGGTTAATGTTAAGAGGTGAGGGAAAGGTGAAGAAGCTGAAGGAGGGACGGGGAGGAGCTAGGGGGGACGGGGGGGCCGTTACTGCGCTTCCCGCTGTTTCTCGGCATTGAGCCGGAAGCAGCGGGAGGAGTAGTACACAAGAAGCAAAGCTCCCACCCTCCCACCCTTGTTTTGTTACTCCTTAGGTCTTCTGTACGTCCGTATATGAGCGTTGTGTTTTATTTTGTGTGTTTATTTAACATGTTTTTCTTTTTTCCGGAGTAGGTTCTGTTGTCATGGCAGCTGGCGGGGGGAGTCCTTGAGGCCAGTCAGTACAAAATGGTGGGGGGGTCGCATCGGGGGTATGCGTCCCCCAAAAAAGGTACATGGTTGAAGACTTCATCGGGTGTTATCCCTTTGAAGTGGTCTTCTGGTAGAAGGTATGTCACTTGAAGGCTTCATCGGGTGTTATCCCTTTGAAGTGGACTTCTAGTGGTCGGTATATCACTTGAGGGCTTCAACGGGTGTTATCCCCTTGAAGTGGACTTCTAGTGGGTGGAGCCATCTGCAGAGGTGAACGGTGCTTCCGAGCTGGTTTACGGCTGGAGGTAATTAGTGGTTTGCAGATGGCTAATTCGGTGTGTTCTTGAAAGGAACATCTGAAGGGGCTTCAAGGACTTCCTCTGCTCGGGTTAATGTTAACGTTTAATGGTTATTTATGATTCTGACCCATGTTGGGTCATGTGAATTATTAGGAGGAATTCTCTGGTGGATTCCTAACTAGTTATCCGAATGTTTCGGATTTAAATTGTTTTTATAAAACTGTGAAATTAATAAACGGCTGCTGTGGCCATTTCACATCCAACCTCGGTGTCATGTGTCGTTACTAAATGGGGGTGGGGGATAGTATGGTTTAAGGTTAACACACGACTCTACCTAGGCAGGTCATGAAGAGGTGAGGTTCATCACTGGATATCATGCCCAATGGAGAGAAATGAAATCGATTTTTGAGAGGTTCTGGCCAATACTCCACACTGATATGGATCTGAGTGTAGCGCTATCAGATTATCCCCTTATGACTTCACGTAGATCACGTAATCTAAGGGATATATTAGTCAAGAGTCATTATGTAGCTCCTACCTCAGGATTTATATTCAATTCCAAAGGACCAAAGTGGGGTTCATACCCCTGTGGTGACTGTGGGGCATGTTCCCTTATGACTAGATCTCTAGATTTCAGTGACTCTTCTGGGTCAAGACAATATAAGATCTGTCACAACATCACTTGTCGTTCAACTGCTGTGGTTTATTATGCCATCTGTCCATGTCGACTGATATATGTGGGTCTCACTTCTAGAGAACTCCGTGTGAGGATCCTTGAACATGTAAGGGACATAAAGGGCGCTATGAAAACTGATGATCCTGAAAAGTTAAGCAAACTGAAACTGATACCTCGTCATTTTCGTGACCATCACCAAGGTAATTGGAGACTTCTCACCTTCAGGGGTATTGATAAGATCTCCCTAGGAAATAGAGGGGGTAATATTCAGAGAATCCTTGCCCAACGTGAATGTAAATGGATAGTGAAACTACAAACCGTTTTTCCTAAGGGGCTTAATTAAATGATTCGTTTTGCCCCATTTTTATAAATCTCGTGTAGGTGCCAACCTCTGTTATGTTTTATCCTTTTGTGTGTAGGGAGGATTTATTATTTAACTTCTGCTTGCTTGTCTTTTCAGAGTGGACTGTACCGGTTATATTGGAGGCGCATGAGGTGCATGGCTATATTGAGGTGCATGGCTATACTGAGGTGTATGGCTATATTGAGGTGTATGGCTATACTGAGGTGTATGGCTATACTGAGGTGCATGGCTATATTGAGGTGCATGGCTATATTGAGGTGCATGGCTATATTGAGGTGCATGGCTATATTGAGGTGCATGGCTATATTGAGGTGTATGGCTATATTGAGGTGTATGGCTATATTGAGGTGTATGGCTATATTGAGGTGTATGGCTATATTGAGGTGTATGGCTATATTGAGGTGTATGGCTATATTGAGGTGCATGGCTATATTGAGGTGTATGGCTATATTGAGGTGTATGGCTATATTGAGGTGTATGGCTATATTGAGGTGTATGGCTATATTGAGGTGTATGGCTATATTGAGGTGTATGGCTATATTGAGGTGCATGGCTATATTGAGGTGCATGGCTATATTGAGGTGCATGGCTATATTGAGGTGTATGGCTATATTGAGGTGTATGGCTATATTGAGGTGCATGGCTATATTGAGGTGCAGGCTATATTGAGGTGTATGGCTATATTGAGGTGTATGGCTATATTGAGGTGTATGGCTATATTGAGGTGTATGGCTATATTGAGGTGTATGGCTATACTGAGGTGTATGGCTATACTGAGGTGTATGGCTATATTGAGGTGTATGGCTATACTGAGGTGCATGGCTATATTGAGGTGCATGGCTATATTGAGGTGCATGGCTATATTGAGGTGCATGGCTATATTGAGGTGTATGGCTATATTGAGGTGCATGGCTATATTGAGGTGTATGGCTATATTGAGGTGTATGGCTATATTGAGGTGCATGGCTATATTGAGGTGTATGGCTATACTGAGGTGTATGGCTATACTGAGGTGCATGGCTATATTGAGGTGCATGGCTATATTGAGGTGCATGTCTATATTGAGGTGTATGTCTATATTGAGGTGCATGGCTATATTGAGGTGCATGGCTATATTGAGGTGTATGGCTATACTGAGGTGCATGGCTATATTGAGGTGCATGGCTATACTGAGGTGCATGGCTATACTGAGGTGCATGGCTATATTGAGGTGCATGGCTATATTGAGGTGTATGGCTATACTGAGGTGCATGGCTATATTGAGGTGCATGGCTATATTGAGGTGCATGGCTATATTGAGGTGCATGGCTATATTGAGGTGCATGGCTATATTGAGGTGTATGGCTATACTGAGGTGCATGGCTATATTGAGGTGCATGGCTATATTGAGGTGCATGGCTATATTGAGGTGCATGGCTATATTGAGGTGTATGGCTATATTGAGGTGTATGGCTATATTGAGGTGTATGGCTATATTGAGGTGTATGGCTATATTGAGGTGCATGGCTATATTGAGGTGCATGGCTATATTGAGGTGCATGGCTATATTGAGGTGTATGGCTATACTGAGGTGCATGGCTATATTGAGGTGCATGGCTATATTGAGGTGCATGGCTATATTGAGGTGCATGGCTATACTGAGGTGCATGGCTATATTGAGGTGCATGGCTATATTGAGGTGTATGGCTATATTGAGGTGCATGGCTATATTGAGGTGCATGGCTATATTGAGGTGCATGGCTATATTGAGGTGCATGGCTATATTGAGGTGTATGGCTATACTGAGGTGCATGGCTATATTGAGGTGCATGGCTATATTGAGGTGCATGGCTATATTGAGGTGCATGGCTATATTGAGGTGCATGGCTATATTGAGGTGCATGGCTATTTTGAGGTGCATGGCTATATTGAGGTGCATGGCTATATTGAGGTGCATGGCTATATTGAGGTGCATGGCTATATTGAGGTGTATGGCTATACTGAGGTGCATGGCTATATTGAGGTGCATGGCTATTTTGAGGTGCATGGCTATTTTGAGGTGCATGGCTATATTGAGGTGTATGGCTATATTGAGGTGCATGGCTATATTGAGGTGTATGGCTATACTGAGGTGCATGGCTATATTGAGGTGCATGGCTATATTGAGGTGTATGGCTATATTGAGGTGCATGGCTATATTGAGGTGTATGGCTATACTGAGGTGCATGGCTATATTGAGGTGCATGGCTATATTGAGGTGCATGGCTATATTGAGGTGTATGGCTATACTGAGGTGTATGGCTATATTGAGGTGTATGGCTATACTGAGGTGCATGGCTATACTGAGGTGCATGGCTATATTGAGGTGTATGGCTATATTGAGGTGCATGGCTATATTGAGGTGTATGGCTATATTGAGGTGTATGGCTATATTGAGGTGTATGGCTATATTGAGGTGCATGGCTATATTGAGGTGCATGGCTATATTGAGGTGCATGGCTATATTGAGGTGTATGGCTATATTGAGGTGCATGGCTATATTGAGGTGCATGGCTATATTGAGGTGCATGGCTATATTGAGGTGCATGGCTATACTGAGGTGCATGGCTATATTGAGGTGCATGGCTATATTGAGGTGCATGGCTATATTGAGGTGTATGGCTGCATCGAAGGGACATTACAGAAGTCATCTTATGTGTTTTGATACTAATGTGGTTTTGTTGTTTACATCATTAGGTTACATTTGCAATATAATGTTTGGTTCTTTAACCTTTCTTCTCTTTGATTCTGTGGCTATAGAGGGAAGGGGTTAACCTTTCTTCTTTTTGATTCTGTGGCTATAGAGGGAAGGGGTTAACCTTTCTTCTTTTTGATTCTGTGGCTATAGAGGGAAGGGGTTAACCTTTCTTCTTTTTGATTCTGTGGCTATAGAGGGAAGGGGTTAACCTTTCTTCTTTTTGATTCTGTGGCTATAGAGGGAAGGGGTTAACCTTTCTTCTTTTTGATTCTGTGGCTATAGAGGGAAGGGGTTAACCTTTCTTCTTTTTGATTCTGTGGCTATAGAGGGAAGGGGTTAACCTGTCTTCTTTTTGATTCTGTGGCTATAGAGGGAAGGGGTTAACCTTTCTTCTTTTTGATTCTGTGGCTATAGAGGGAAGGGGTTAACCTTTCTTCTTTTTGATTCTGTGGCTATAGAGGGAAGGGGTTAACCTTTCTTCTTTTTGATTCTGTGGCTATAGAGGGAAGGGGTTAACCTTTCTTCTTTTTGATTTTGTGGCTATAGAGGGAAGGGGTTAACCTTTCTTCTTTTTGATTCTGTGGCTATAGAGGGAAGGGGTTAACCTTTCTTCTTTTTGATTCTGTGGCTATAGAGGGAAGGGGTTAACCTTTCTTCTTTTTGATTCCGTGGCTATAGAGGGAAGGGGTTAACCTTTCTTCTTTTTGATTCCGTGGCTATAGAGGGAAGGGGTTAACCTGTCTTCTCTTTGATTCTGTGGCTATAGAGGGAAGGGGTTAACCTTTCTTCTTTTTGATTCTGTGGCTATAGAGGGAAGGGGTTAACCTTTCTTCTTTTTGATTCTGTGGCTATAGAGGGAAGGGGTTAACCTTTCTTCTTTTTGATTCTGTGGCTATAGAGGGAAGGGGTTAACCTGTCTTCTTTTTGATTCTGTGGCTATAGAGGGAAGGGGTTAACCTGTCTTCTCTTTGATTCTGTGGCTATAGAGGGAAGGGGTTAACCTTTCTTCTTTTTGATTCTGTGGCTATAGAGGGAAGGGGTTAACCTTTCTTCTTTTTGATTCTGTGGCTATAGAGGGAAGGGGTTAACCTTTCTTCTTTTTGATTCTGTGGCTATAGAGGGAAGGGGTTAACCTGTCTTCTCTTTGATTCCGTGGCTATAGAGGGAAGGGGTTAACCTTTCTTCTCTTTGATTCTGTGGCTATAGAGGGAAGGGGTTAACCTTTCTTCTTTTTGATTCTGTGGCTATAGAGGGAAGGGGTTAACCTGTCTTCTCTTTGATTCTGTGGCTATAGAGGGAAGGGGTTAACCTTTCTTCTTTTTGATTCCGTGGCTATAGAGGGAAGGGGTTAACCTTTCTTCTTTTTGATTCTGTGGCTATAGAGGGAAGGGGTTAACCTTTCTTCTTTTCGATTCCGTGGCTATAGAGGGAAGGGGTTAACCTGTCTTCTCTTTGATTCCGTGGCTATGCGATGATCGCATTAGGTATCAGTAGCGATATTTCTGTCCATGGTCTGGTATAGGTTTCCTTGGAGTGGATTGCTTTTATATCCTGGAATTTCATGGATGCGTCACTACATTGATGGATGTTTTGCTCTAACACGCTTTTGATCATCATATGCTTCTTTCTATTCATATGTCTTCTTCACTTTTTCTTTATTATTTGTATTATCTTTCTTGATTCTACACTATTGTGCTTTAATTGCTCTCTTATTATCATATATTATATATTTCTTTCACACTCACATTTTTTGTGACCTCTCTGGTCCGTTCATACATATGTATCTATCTTTATTTCATTTTTGGCTCTATGTGCATGCTTATGGCCATATATACACATTAGTGTTGATGCACGTTTATAATTTGTAATATATAGGATCATTTTGTCTTTATATACATTTACTTTAAATGCGCATTCTTTCATACATCTACTTGTTTGTCATGGATGCATTTAAACCACTTATGTCACTTTCACAATTTATATTATTATTTTTACACTTTTTTCTTTCATTCATATTTTTTTTTAATTTTTTTTTTCTTTCATTCATATACTTGTATCCATCTAACTAATCAGGTATGATGTTTGGTCATATATATATACATCATATATATAAATATCTTTGACTGGTGTGCACAGTGGGCTCCTAGGCATGCATTGGGTCCCCCTCTGTACACTTTGTTCATCTATATTATTGCATGATATGTTGTTGCCTTTATTTGATCTTTCGGAATCAATGTGTGATTTATGTGATATCCGTACATTTCAAGATGTCTAGATATGCTCTCATCTACAATGTTTTTGCTATGTAGTAAACATGTATAAATATATTCTAACTGTTAATAGCGCTCATGTATACATACCGCTTTCCATTCTTGGATATGGGCAATTGCGGCAGCCTTGCCCTATTCCAAGATGGATGCAGTGGTCTGTGGTTGTTGTGCGCATGCGCGGGGCGGGGGGCCGTTCATCACGTAGTTCACGGCGCAACATGGACTTGGGCTCTGTGCAGTTGCGCACTGCTCACTTCCGGACGCCGTGCACTGCGTGATTGAGGTGCCGCCTCTCCTCGTGCAGGCGCCAGCTGAACATCCTATGGACAAGTAAGTGAGGTGCACCGTTCAGCTGTGTACCCCTTATTTAAACCCTCTGATCACACTCTTTCAGCACCCCCTGACGAAGCCAGGTGCGAAACGCGCGTTGGGGTGTTCTGACAGTGTTGTGGCAGTGGATTGGCGCATGGTGGGTCTTTTGGTTTGCGTATCTTGAGGTCTCAATGAGTTTCTTCTCTATGACTGTGACTTTACAATTTGTGTGGCCATTTTATAGGCCCTTGTGATGGTGATTATTATCAGTATACATACTTTATAGTCGTTGATATTGGTATACTACCATTGTTTGCCCTGCCTCATATACAACACTGTCTTCTGTGTACTGTTGTACATTGTTTTTATGGGTGGTAATTTTTAAATTGTCTTGATCAACTGTGCTGTCTGTCCTTAATAAAGTCATTTTGTATTTTTTCTAAGATACGTTTGATCTTGTCTCATTATAGCATATGGGGTTAACTTTTTGGTGTTTACTATGCATGGGGTCCCATATATGCAACTTTATTCATTGATATATGACCTTGAATTTATAGGTATTCTTGTTTTGGCTTAATTATTGTCTTCTAGAATGTGCTGGAGGGGATGCGGACTCATGGGATCTCTACTACATATGTGGTGGTCGTGCCCTATTATAGCTTCTGTATGGATAAAGACATTTCATCTAATATCAGAGGTATCAGACTTCACGGTTAATCTTAATCCTTCTCTAGCATTACTAGATATCTTGCTTGAAGACATCCCACCGGACAAGAGATTGGTCACACATCATATTCTAATCGCTACTAGACTAACTATAGCTCAGGCATGGAAATCCCCTAAATCTCCTAATATTGCTGAAGTCATTCGGAGGGTCAATATGAATTGTCATTATGAAACATCAGTATTATCACAAGCTCAGACTCACCGTACGAGGAAGTTATGGGAACGGTGGTTACATTCTAAACATTTCAAATGAAATGTTAAATACTTTTGTGTCAAAAAAGACAAAGTATAGACGGTATGAAACCTTTATTGGCTGACCATAGAAGTTCTATATGCGGCTTTCAGAGCGCAGAGGCTCCTTCTTCAGGCAGTTTACAAATGAATGACTTAGAAAAAAGCACAACATTTAGATGTAACACAAAGACAATTAGTACATGAGGTGATACATCATTAAGATAAGCCGGGGCAATAAAACTGAGGTTATAGGGGTGATGACTTAGGAGTTAAGGCATCTGGAGTCAGTCTGATGGGGGACGTGACGTGTGTCCATGTAGTGGCTCATAAATCCTGGGGTTAGATTGAGGCCCTGTGTCAATGACTGGAATTTTATCATCATCTTCAATTCCCAAATTTTTCTTTCTCTGTTGTTTTTAAAATGACCCTTCAGAATGAGGACCTTTAAATCTGCCAAACTGTGGTCAGGTCCAGAGAAGTGTTTTCCCCCCACGGGTGTATCCACCTCCTGTTTTATTGTATGTCTGTGAAGATTCATCCTGGTTTGTAGCTTTTGTATTGTTTCTCCAATGTAGATTCCTTTATTGATGCACCTTGTACACAGGATCATGTACACTACATTGGAGGATGTACAGGAGAACGTGCCAGGGATTTTATAGTCCTGCTGCGTGTTTGGTATCTGGATGGTGTTTGATGACCAGATGTTGGTACAGGTCTTGCATTTTCTACTGTTGCAAGGAAAAGTGCCAGTCTCTGATGGTGGTGAGAGGCACCAGTCTCTGATGGTGGTGAGAGGCACCAGTCTCTGATGGTGGTGAGAGGCACCAGTGTCTGATGGTGGTGAGAGGCACCAGTCTCTGATGGTGGTGAGAGGCACCAGTCTCTGATGGTGGTGAGAGGCACCAGTCTCTGATGGTGGTGAGAGGCACCAGTCTCTGATGGTGGTGAGAGGCACTAGTCTCTGATGGTGGTGAGAGGGACCAGTCTCTGATGGTGGTGAGAGGCACCAGTCTCTGATGGTGGTGAGAGGCACCAGTCTCTGATGGTGGTGAGAGGCACCAGTCTCTGATGGTGGTGAGAGGCACCAGTCTCTGATGGTGGTGAGAGGCACCAGTCTCTGATGGTGGTGAGAGGCACCAGTCTCTGATGGTGGTGAGAGGCACCAGTCTCTGATGGTGGTGAGAGGCACCAGTCTCTGATGGTGGTGAGAGGCACCAGTCTCTGATGGTGGTGAGAGGCACCAGTCTCTGATGGTGGTGAGAGGCACCAGTCTCTGATGGTGGTGAGAGGCACCAGTGTCTGATGGTGAGAGGCACCAGTCTCTGATGGTGGTGAGAGGCACCAGTCTCTGATGGTGGTGAGAGGCACCAGTCTCTGATGGTGGTGAGAGGCACCAGTCTCTGATGGTGGTGAGAGGCACCAGTCTCTGATGGTGGTGAGAGCCACCAGTCTCTGATGGTGGTGAGAGGCACCAGTCTCTGATGGTGGTGAGAGGGACCAGTCTCTGATGGTGGCGAGAGGCACCAGTCTCTGATGGTGGCGAGAGGCACCAGTCTCTGATGGTGGTGAGAGGCACCAGTCTCTGATGGTGGTGAGAGGCACCAGTCTCTGATGGTGGTGAGAGCCACCAGTCTCTGATGGTGGTGAGAGGCACCAGTGTCTGATGGTGGTGAGAGGGACCAGTCTCTGATGGTGGTGAGAGGCACCAGTCTCTGATGGTGGTGAGAGGCACCAGTCTCTGATGGTGGTGAGAGGCACCAGTCTCTGATGGTGGTGAGAGGCACCAGTCTCTGATGGTGGTGAGAGGCACCAGTCTCTGATGGTGGTGAGAGGCACCAGTCTCTGATGGTGGTGAGAGGCACCAGTCTCTGATGGTGGTGAGAGCCACCAGTCTCTGATGGTGGCGAGAGGCACCAGTCTCTGATGGTGGCGAGAGGGACCAGTCTCTGATGGTGGCGAGAGGCACCAGTCTCTGATGGTGGCGAGAGGGACCAGTCTCTGATGGTGGCGAGAGGCACCAGTCTCTGATGGTGGCGAGAGGCACCAGTCTCTGATGGTGGTGAGAGGCACCAGTCTCTGATGGTGGCGAGAGGCACCAGTCTCTGATGGTGGTGAGAGGCACCAGTCTCTGATGGTGGTGAGAGGCACCAGTCTCTGATGGTGGTGAGAGGCACCAGTCTCTGATGGTGGTGAGAGGCACCAGTCTCTGATGGTGGTGAGAGGCACCAGTCTCTGATGGTGGTGAGAGGCACCAGTCTCTGATGGTGGTGAGAGGCACCAGTCTCTGATGGTGGTGAGAGGCACCAGTCTCTGATGGTGGTGAGAGGCACCAGTCTCTGATGGTGGTGAGAGCCACCAGTCTCTGATGGTGGTGAGAGGCACCAGTCTCTGATGGTGGTGAGAGGCACCAGTCTCTGATGGTGGTGAGAGCCACCAGTCTCTGATGGTGGTGAGAGGCACCAGTGTCTGATGGTGGCGAGAGGGACCAGTCTCTGATGGTGGCGAGAGGCACCAGTCTCTGATGGTGGCGAGAGGGACCAGTCTCTGATGGTGGCGAGAGGCACCAGTCTCTGATGGTGGCGAGAGGCACCAGTCTCTGATGGTGGCGAGAGGCACCAGTCTCTGATGGTGGCGAGAGGCACCAGTCTCTGATGGTGGCGAGAGGCACCAGTCTCTGATGGTGGCGAGAGGCACCAGTCTCTGATGGTGGCGAGAGGCACCAGTCTCTGATGGTGGCGAGAGGCACCAGTCTCTGATGGTGGCGAGAGGCACCAGTCTCTGATGGTGGCGAGAGGCACCAGTCTCTGATGGTGGCGAGAGGCACCAGTCTCTGATGGTGGCGAGAGGCACCAGTCTCTGATGGTGGTGAGAGGCACCAGTGTCTGATGGTGGTGAGAGGCACCAGTCTCTGATGGTGGTGAGAGGCACCAGTCTCTGATGGTGGTGAGAGGCACCAGTCTCTGATGGTGGTGAGAGGCACCAGTCTCTGATGGTGGTGAGAGCCACCAGTCTCTGATGGTGGTGAGAGGCACCAGTCTCTGATGGTGGTGAGAGGCACCAGTCTCTGATGGTGGTGAGAGGGACCAGTCTCTGATGGTGGTGAGAGGCACCAGTCTCTGATGGTGGTGAGAGGCACCAGTCTCTGATGGTGGTGAGAGGGACCAGTCTCTGATGGTGGTGAGAGGCACCAGTCTCTGATGGTGGTGAGAGGCACCAGTCTCTGATGGTGGTGAGAGGCACCAGTCTCTGATGGTGGTGAGAGGGACTTCTGAGCAGGAGATTCCTTAGGTTTGGTGGCTGTTTGTAGGCAAGGAGTGGTAAATCTGGGAATATTTCCTTCAGTTTATTGTCTTTGTTAAATATGGGTTGGAGATCAGCAGCAATTCAGCAACATTTCAAATGAAACCACCAGATTGTTGTGTGGAGGGGTACTCCTTCCCGGGAGGCACTGTTTATTTCCTTCTTTGTTTATTTTTATTTTCACGTTTGTATTTACATGTAACAATGACAGATCTCGAAATGTTTAGAGATCTTTACATACATGTTATGTTTTTGTTTTTTGAAAATTCAAATAAAAATCTATTGAAATTAGAATTCGTTTTGAATTATAATTGTTTTTCTTTTGATGGCAAATTCTATGGCCAGACTCGTGGAACGGCCATGGGATCCTCCTGTGCACCATCTTACGCCTGTTTACAGCTGGGATGGTGGGAAGAATTTATAGTATACCCACACCCCCTCTTCAGAAAATGTGCCTCTGCTTGGCTTAGATATATGGATGATATTCTCTTATGTTGGAAGGGGTCATTGGATTCATTGGAAAGTTTTATCAAGGATCTGAATATCAATAAACTAAATATCCTCCTGACCTTTACTTATAGCGAAAACCATATTAGCTTCCTTGATCTTAACATCCATAGGGAGGAAATAGATTAAAAACGACCACATATCGAAAACCAACATCAGGTTATACCCCATTAGCAGCAAGCAGTCACCATTTTCCCTCTCAAATTAAGGAGATCCCGATAATTGAGTTTCTTCGAATTCGTCATAATTGTACTGATTTCAAGGATTTCAAAAGTGAAGCACAAGATCTGTCATCTCGCTTTGAAAACAGGGGATACCCCAAAAAATTAATTAAGAAAGGATATAATAGGAATGAGTAAGGTTACTCCCAATATGGAATATGAAATTCATTGGGTGAATAAATAATGTCATATTCATTCCCTGTAATCCAGTGGGGGAAGTTGTCATGTATTTTTCTATGGGTGGTGGGGACTCGGGATCTGTTGCCCCTTTGGGCATGAGATCCCGCTCCTTGCCCCCCCCCCCCTTGAATTTCTTGGCAACTCTTCCCATTTGTAACAGTTGTATATAAAAAAGTAACTACGAAATTAAGTAGTAAAATTGTTCTTACAAGATTCTATTATTATTATATTGATTGATGACTTTTTGGAGACATTTTTCGGGGTCAGTGGGGACTCGGGTCCTGATACCTTAATAGGCAAGGGTCCTCTCTCCCTGCTTCCCCTGGAGTGTCTCATGAATTTTATACATATATAGATTGGCATAAATTAAACAAATCTTATTTATTCAAATCTCTCTTCTACTTTGAAAAAATATTTATGAGGGATCAATTTATTCCATTCATGTATAAATAAATATATAAACTGACATCTAAAATGAGGCAGTGTGAATATTCTTTTGGAGGACTAATATTTGTCTGTAATTACTGTACTTTGGGAATTGACCTCAATTGTGTGGGGACGCACCACTGATTGTCCTCTCTATGAAAAGACTGAATAGATTTTATAAACATGAATTCATTGTTGGATCATAAAATTGTTTTCATTTGCTGTTAAAATTGATTGTTGTGTCTTATGAAAGATCTGCATACATTATTCAGAACAGTTTAGATTACCCCCATGGAAGATTACGTCTGTAACCTTGGAGCCAATGAATGCATTTTGGGACACTATAAATATAACGTATTTGGCAGCACTTGTCAAACAGCTCTGAGGAAATCCCGTTCAGGGATGAAACGCGTCAGCTGACCTAATCAGCAGGGCAGGTAGTGACGTCTAAACCCTGCCCTGTGAATCCCTGTCCAATGTTGGAGACACCACGTGGAAAGAGACATACCATACAATTTTAAACTTACCTGGCTGCCGGCGTGCGGTCCTGCCTTGTCGGGTCCTGTGTCTCTCGGAGTGCAGTGGTGAATGCCCACGTATATCGAGGAGGAGAGCATTGGTTGATGTGATGGTGGAGATTTGGAGGCCTTAAATGAAACACATGGCCATATAAGTGAATATCACCTTGGTGAAGATTTTCAATTCCACCTGCTGGGCTGATTGCCCCTACGTATGGTTTCCTGGCACTCGCTGGATGTTTAAGGTAAAAACCTATAGGAGCTATAAAAGTGCTCTGCTCTAAAATTCAAGATTACGAGGGCTACATACTGACCCAAAGGGTCTATGAATAGACTACCTATCACTACCTATCACTACCTATCACTATAAGATCCCTATAAAAACAAGGATCTGTTCATAGAAAGAGAGAAAAAAACACGCTGCAAAATGTATCCCCTGAATATAAGAGGACTATTTTCCTATGTTGAGAACTATATTGTATAAAAAGATTCTCTCCAAAACATCATTACCAACCACTTGAAATAGGAACTCTGGCCACTATTTGGATCAAACAATCTACATGGTTGAAAACCGCAAGTGTGAACACAACCCAGCGGTTTTCTTTTGTAATGTTTTTCTTTTCATAACTTTGTCAAAAAAATCTATATAATGAATGTTATTTCTCCATTAGGGGATCTGATTTATGCATAGAGGTGCCATTGTAGGTTCTCTTTTCCTGGCCAGGAGATTCTTTTAAACTTTTGTTGTATATATTAATATTGCCGGTATTATCTGGAATTGAAAATAAAGTATTTGGATAAATTGTTATCTAACCCAAGAGTGCCTCGTGATATCTCTGGATCATTTTTTCTTTTTTCAATAATCTTTATCAGAAATGGCCCCGTGCTATATTATATTGCAATTTGGGGTTCTTTAGGTATGGTTTAGTTATAACCACATCTTTTTTCTATACAAATTATTTTGGAGGGTGCTTTTTTCCCTCCCTTTTTGTTTATATACCTTGAGAATTGAATTAACTATATTTTCTCTTTGGATTTGAGGGCGATCAGTGGTGTGTCCTCAGTATGGCTTATTGCCTAGATTTAGAGCTGGATGCTCGGATTGCTGCACTTTTGAATTGTGAAATTATTATACCAGGAGGCAAAACACAAGCAGGATCTTCCTCCGAAGGAGGACTGGCCATGAAGCTACGCGACAGTGCATCGGCCTTAATATTTTTAGACCCAGCCCTATAGGTGACCAAAAAGTTGAATCTAGTAAAAAACAACGCCCATCGAGCTTGTCTCGGGTTTAGCCTCCGGGCAGATTCTAGGAAAACCAGATACTTGTGGTCGGTAAGGACCGTTACTTGGTGCCTAGCTCCCTCCAGGAAGTGGCGCCACTCTTCAAATGTCCATTTAATGGCTAAGAGTTCGCGGTTGCCAGTATCATAGTTACTCTCAGTGGGCGAAAACTTCCTGGAGAAGTAGGCACAGGGACGGAGATGGGTGAGGGACCTGGTACCCTGGGACAAGACAGCCCCCACTCCCACCTCGGATGCGTCAACCTCCACGATAAATGGCTCCATTTGGTTGGGCTGAACCAGCACCGGGGCCGAGATAAACCTCAAAAGTCTGGACGGCCTCCGGAGGCCAGTGGAGGAGATCAGCACCCTTGCGAGTGAGATCCGTAAGAGGCTTAGCGATGACCGAGAAGTTAGCAATAAATCTCCTGTAATAATTAGCGAACCCCAGGAAGCACTGTAACGCCTTCAGGGAGGCAGGTTGGACCCATTCCGCCACAGCCTGGACCTTGGCGGGGTCCATGCGGAATTCATGAGGAGTGAGGATTTGACCCAAAAATGGTATCTCCTGCACCCCAAACACACATTTTTCGGTCTTCGCAAACAGTTTGTTTTCCCGAAGGACCTGGAGCACCTTCCTGACATGCTCAATGTGCGAGGACCAGTCCTTGGAAAACACAAGTATGTCATCAAGGTAATCATGTAATCATGTTTTCAGTACCGGACAGTAGTTCCACGGAGAGGCAGGGACTCCTAGCGTCGTACATAACTATGATGCTAGGAGCCCAGCTCCCTGCACTGAATTCGGTCCGGGACTTCCGGCCGAAATACGTCCGTCCATTACGGACGTTAATGTGCTCGTGTGAACCCAGCCTTATGCAGGCAGCCTAGTAATACGGTGAGCAGCAGCGCCATCGTGTGGTCAATGCAGGGAAATGCACACTATATCTATTATATATTTGAGAAAGTTTGTTTGAAGCCCGATTGTGATACGCTAAGCAGCAGCGCCATCGTGTGGTCAATGCTGAGAAATCTCACTAAATTTAATGTAAGGCAGGCAGCCTAGTGATACTCTGAGCAGCAGCGCCATCGTGTGGTCAATGCTGGGAAATGCACGCTATATCTATATATTATATATTTTAGAAAGTTTGTTTGAAGCCCGATTGTGATTCGCTAGGCAGCAGCGCCATCGTGTGGTCAATGCTGAGAAATCTCACTAAATTGAATGTAAGGCAGGCTGCCTAGTGATACGCTGAGCAGCAGCGCCATCATGTGGTCAATGTAGGGAAATGCACACTATATCTATATATTATATATTTTAGAAAGTTTGTTTGAAGCCCGATTGGGATTTATTCTAAGCAGCAGCGCCATCGTGTGGTCAATGTTGTGAAATCTCACTAAATTGAATGTAATGCAGGCAGCCTAGTGATATGCTGGGCAGCATCGCCATCGTGTGGTCAATGCAGGAAATGCACACTATATCTATATATTATATATTTTAGAAAGTTTGTGTGAAGCCCGATTGTGATATGTTAAGCAGCAGCGCCATCGTGTGGTCAATGCTGAGAAATCTCACTAAATTGGATGTAATGCAAGCAGCCTAGTGATACAGTGAGCAGAAGCGCCATCATGTGGTCAATGCTGGGAAATGCACACTATATCTATATATTATATATTTTAGAAAGTTTGTTTGAAGCCCGATTGTGATACGCTAAGCAGCAGCGCCATCGTGTGGTCAATGCTGAGAAATCTCACTAAATTGAATGTAATGCGGGCAGCCTAGTGATACGCTGAGCAGCAGCGCCATCGTGTGGTCAATGATGAGAAATGCACACTATATCTATATATTATGTATTTGATAAAGTTTGTTTGAAACCCAATTGGGATATGCTAAGCAGCAGCGCCATCGTGTGGTCAATGTTGAGAAATCTCACTAAATTGAATGTAAGACAGGTAGCCTAGTAATACGCTGGGCAGCAGTGACATCTTGTGGTCAATTCATGAAATGCACACTATATCTATATATTATATATTTTAGAAAGTTTGTGTGAAGCCCGATTGTGAAACGCGAAGCAGCAGCACCATCATGTGGTCAATGCTGAGAAATCTCACTAAATTGGATGTAATACAAGCAGCCTAGTGATAAGCTGAGCAGCAGCAGCGCCATCATGTGGTCAATGCTTGGAAATGCACACTATATCTATATATTATATATTTTAGAAAGTTTGTTTGAAGCCCGATTGTGATACGTTAAGCAGCAGCGCCATCGTGTGGTCAATGCTGAGAAATCTCACTAAATTGGATGTAATGCGGGCAGCCTAGTGATACGCTGAGCAGCAGCGCCATCGTGTGGTCAATGCAGGGAAATGCACACTATATCTATTATATATTTTAGAAAGTTGGTTTGAAGCCCGATTGTGATACGCTAAGCAGCAGCACCATCATGTGGTCAATGTAGGGAAATGCACACTATATATATATATTATATATTTTAGAAAGTTTGTTTGAAGACCGATTATGATACGCTGAGCAGCAGCAGCGCCATCATGTGGTCAATGTAGGGAAACGCACACTATATCTATATATAATATATTTTAGAAAGTTTGTTTGAAGACCGATTGTGATACGCTGAGCAGCAGCGCCATCGTGTGGTCAATGCTGAGAAATTTCACTAAGTTGAATGTAATGCAGGCAGCCTAGTAATACTCTGAGCAGCAGCGCCTTCGTGTGGTCAATGCTGGGAAATGCACGCTATATCTATATATTATATATTTTAGAAAGTTTGTTTGAAGCCCGATTGTGATTCGCTAGGCAGCAGCGCCATCGTGTGGTCAATGCTGAGAAATCTCACTAAATTGATTGTAATGCAAGCAGCCTAGTGATACGCTGAGCAGCAGCAGCGCCATCATGTGGTCAATGTTGGGAAATGCACACTACATCTATATTATATATTTTAGGAAGTTTGTTTGAAGCCCGATTGTGATACGCTAAGCAGCAGCGCCATCGTGTGGTCAATGCTGGGAAATGCACACTATATCTATATATTATATATTTTAGAAAGTTTGTTTGAAGCCCGATTGTGATACGCTAAGCAGCAGCGCCATCGTGTGGTCAATGCTGAGAAATCTCACTAAATTGAATGTAATGCAGGCAGCCTAGTGATACGCTGAGCAGCAGCGCCATCGTGTGGTCAATGCAGGGAAATGCACACCATATCTATTATATATTTTAGAAAGTTTGTTTGAAGCCCGATTGTGATACGCTAAGCAGCAGCGCCATTGTGTGGTCAATGCTGAGAAATCTCACTAAATTGAATGTAATTCAGGCAGCCTAGTGATACGCTGTGCAGCAGCGCCATCGTGTGGTCAATGCAGGAAATGCACGCTATATCTATATATTATATTTTTTAGAAAGTTTGTTTTGAAGCCCGATTGTGATACGCTAGGCAGCAGCGCCATTGTGTGGTCAATGCTGAGAAATCTCACTAAATTTAATGTAAGGCAGGCAGCCTAGTGATACGGTGAGCAGCAGCACCATCATGTGGTCAATGCAGGGAAATGCACACTACATCTATTATATATTTTAGAAAGTTTGTGTGAAGGCCGATTGTGATACGCTAAGCAGCAGCGCCATTGTGTGGTCAATGCTGAGAAATCTCACTAAATTGAATGTAATGCAGGCAGCCTAGTGATACGCTGAGCAGCAGCAGCGCCATCATGTGGTCAATTCTGGGAAATGTACACTATATCTATATATTATGTATTTGAGAAAGTTTGTTTGAAGCCCGATTGTGATACGCTAAGCAGCAGCGCCATCGTGTGGTCAATGCTGAGAAATCTCACTAAATTTAATGTAAGGCAGGCAGCCTAGTGATACGCTGAGCAGCAGCACCATCGTGTGGTCAACGCTGGGAAATGTACACTATATCTATATATTATATATTTTAGAAAGTTTGTTTGAAGCCCGATTGTGATACGCTAAGCAGCAGCGCCATCGTGTGGTCAATGCTGAGAAATCTCACTAAATTGAATGTAAGGCAGGCAGCCTAGTGATACGCTGAGCAGCAGCGCCATCGTGTGGTCAACGCTGGGAAATGTACACTATATCTATATATTATATATTTTAGAAAGTTGGTTTGAAGCCCGATTGTGATACGCTAAGCAGCAGCGCCATCGTGTGGTCAATGCTGAGAAATCTCACTAAATTGAATGTAAGGCAGGCAGCCTAGTGATACGATGAGCAGCAGCGCCATCGTGTGGTCAACGCTGGGAAATGTACACTATATCTATATATTATATATTTTAGAAAGTTGGTTTGAAGCCCGATTGTGATACGCTAAGCAGCAGCGCCATCGTGTGGTCAATGCTGAGAAATCTCACTAAATTGAATGTAATGCAAGCAGCCTAGTGATACGCTGAGCAGCAGCAGCGCCATCGTGCGGTCAATGCTGGGAAATGCACACTACATCTATATGATATATTTTAGGAAGTTTGTTTGAATCCCGATTGTGATACGCTAAGCAGCAGCGCCATCGTGTGGTCAATGCTGAGAAATCTCACTAAACTGAATGTAATGCAGGCAGCCTAGTGATACGCTGAGCAGCAGCGCCATCATGTGGTCAATGCTGGGAAATGCACACTATATCTATATATTATATATTTGAGAAAGTTTGTTTGAAGCCCGATTGGGATTTATTCTAAGCAGTAGCGCCATCGTGTGGTCAATGCTGAGAAATCTCACTAAATTGAATGTAATGCAGGCAGCCTAGTGATACGCTGAGCAGCAGCGCCATCGTGTGGTCAATGCAGGGAAATGCACACCATATCTATTATATATTTTAGAAAGTTTGTTTGAAGCCCGATTGTGAAACGCTAAGCAGCAGCGCCATCGTGTAGTCAATGCTGAGAAATCTCACTAAATTGAATGTAAGGCAGGCAGCCTAGTGATACGCTGAGCAGCAGCGCCATCATGTGGTCAATGCTGGGAAATGCACACTATATCTATATATTATATATTTTAGAAAGTTTGTTTGAAGCCCGATTGGGATTTATTCTAAGCAGTAGCGCCATCGTGTGGTCAATGCTGAGAAAACTCACTAAATTGGATGTAATGCGGGCAGCCTAGTGATACGCGGAGCAGCAGCGCCATCGTGTGGTCAATGCAGGGAAATGCACACTACATCTATATGATATATTTTAGGAAGTATGTTTGTAGCCCGATTGGGATATGCTAAGCAGCAGCGCCATCGTGTGGTCAATGCTGAGAAATCTCACTATATTGGATGTAATGCGGGCAGCCTAGTGATACGCTGAGCAGCAGCGCCATCGTGTGGTTAATGCAGGGAAATGCACACTATATCTATATATTATATATTTGAGAAAGTTTGTTTGAAGCCCGATTTGGATTTATTCTAAGCAGCAGCGCCATCGTGTGGTCAATGCAGGGAAATGCACACCATATCTATTATATATTTTAGAAAGTTTGTTTGAAGCCCGATTGTGAAACGCTAAGCAGCAGCGCCATCGTGTGGTCAATGCTGAGAAATCTCACTAAATTGAATGTAATGCAGGCAGCCTAGTGATACGCTGAGCAGCAGCGCCATCGTGTGGTCAATGCAGGGAAATGCACACTATATCTATTATATATTTGAGAAAGTTTGTTTGAAGCCCGATTGTGATACGCTAAGCAGCAGCGCCATCGTGTGGTCAATGCTGAGAAATCTCACTAAATTGAAAGTAATGCAGGCAGCCTAGTGATACGCTGAGCAGCAGCGCCATCGTGTGGTCAATGCTGGGAAATGCACACTTGATCTATATATAATATATTTTAGAAAGTTTGTTTGAAGCCCGATTGTGATACGCTAAGCAGCAGCGCCATCGTGTGGTCAATGCTGAGAAATCTCACTAAATTGGATGTAATGCGGGCAGCCTAGTGATACGCTGAGCAGCAGCGCCATCGTGTGGTCAATGCAGGGAAATGCACACTATATCTATATATTATATATTTTAGAAAGTTTGTTTGAAGCCCGATTGGGATACGCTAAGCAGCAGCGCCATCGTGTGGTCAATGCTGAGAAATCTCACTAAATTGAATGTAATGCAGGCAGCCTAGTGATACGCTGAGCAGCAGCGCCATCGTGTGGTCAATGCTGGGAAATGCACACTACATCTATATGATATATTTTAGGAAGTATGTTTGTAGCCCGATTGGGATATGCTAAGCAGCAGCGCCATCGTGTGGTCAATGCTGAGAAATCTCACTATATTGGATGTAATGCGGGCAGCCTAGTGATAGGCTAAGCAGCAGCGCCATCATGTGGTCAATGCTGGGAAATGCACACTATATTTATATATTATATATTTGAGAAAGTTTGTTTGAAGCCCGATTGGGATTTATTCTAAGCAGCAGCGCCATCATGTGGTCAATGCTGAGAAATCTCACTAAATTGAATGTAATGCAGGCAGCCTAGTGATACGCTGAGCAGCAGCGCCATCGTGTGGTCAATGCAGGGAAATGCACACTATATCTATATATTATATATTTTAGAAAGTTTGTTTGAAGCCCGATTGGGATACGCTAAGCAGCAGCGCCATCGTGTGGTCAATGCTGATAAATCTCACTAAATTGAATGTAATGCAGGCAGCCTAGTGATACGCTGAGCAGCAGCGCCATCGTGTGGTCAATGCTGGGAAATGCACACTAGATCTATATATAATATATTTTAGAAAATTTGTTTGAAGCCCGATTGTGATACGCTAAGCAGCAGCGCCATCGTGTGGTCAATGCTGAGAAATCTCACTAAATTGGATGTAATGCGGGCAGCCTAGTGATACGCTGAGCAGCAGCGCCATCGTGTGGTCAATGCAGGGAAATGCACACTATATCTATATATTATATATTTTAGAAAGTTTGTTTGAAGCCCGATTGGGATACGCTAAGCAGCAGCGCCATCGTGTGGTCAATGCTGAGAAATCTCACTAAATTGAATGTAATGCAGGCAGCCTAGTGATACGCTGAGCAGCAGCGCCATCGTGTGGTCAATGCAGGGAAATGCACACCATATCTATTATATATTTTAGAAAGTTTGTTTGAAGCCCGATTGTGATACGCTATGCAGCAGCGCCATCGTGTGGTCAATGCTGAGAAATCTCACTAAATTGAATGTAATTCAGGCAGCCTAGTGATACGCTGAGCAGCAACGCCATCGTGTGGTCAATGCAGGGAAATGCACACTATATCTATTTATTATATATTTTAGAAAGTTTGTTTGAAGCCCGATTGTGATACGCTAAGCAGCAGCGCCATCGTGTGGTCAATGCTGAGAAATCTCACTAAACTGAATGTAATGCAGGCAGCCTAGTGATACGCTGAGCAGCAGCGCCATCGTGTGGTCAATGCAGGGAAATGCACACCATATCTATTATATATTTTAGAAAGTTTGTTTGAAGCCCGATTGTGATACGCTAAGCAGCAGCGCCATCGTGTGGTCAATGCTGAGAAATCTCACTAAATTGAATGTAATTCAGGCAGCCTAGTGATACGCTGTGCAGCAGCGCCATCGTGTGGTCAATGCAGGAAATGCACGCTATATCTATATATTATATTTTTTAGAAAGTTTGTTTTGAAGCCCGATTGTGATACGCTAGGCAGCAGCGCCATTGTGTGGTCAATGCTGAGAAATCTCACTACATTTAATGTAAGGCAGGCAGCCTAGTGATACGGTGAGCAGCAGCACCATCATGTGGTCAATGCAGGGAAATGCACACTACATCTATTATATATTTTAGAAAGTTTGTGTGAAGGCCGATTGTGATACGCTAAGCAGCAGCGCCATCGTGTGGTCAATGCTGAGAAATCTCACTAAATTGAATGTAATGCAGGCAGCCTAGTGATACACTGAGCAGCAGCACCATCATGTGGTCGATGTAGGGAAATGCACACTATATCTATATATTATATATTTGATAAAGTTTGTTTGAAGCCCGATTGGGATATGCTAAGCAGCAGCACCATCATGTGGTCAATGCTGAGAAATCTCACTAAATTGAATGTAATGCAGGCAGCCTAGTGATACGCTGAGCAGCAGCAGCGCCATCATGTGGTCAATGTTGGGAAATGTACACTATATCTATGTATTATATATTTTAGGAAGTTTGTTTGAAGCCCGATTGTGATACGCTAAGCAGCAGCGCCATCGTGTGGCCAATGCTGAGAAATCTCACTATATTGAATGTAATGCAGGCAGCCTAGTGATACACTGAGCAGCAGCACCATCATGTGGTCGATGTAGGGAAATGCACACTATATCTATATATTATATATTTGATAAAGTTTGTTTGAAGCCCGATTGGGATATGCTAAGCAGCAGCACCATCATGTGGTCAATGCTGAGAAATCTCACTAAATTGAATGTAATGCAGGCAGCCTAGTGATACGCTGAGCAGCAGCAGCGCCATCATGTGGTCAATGTTGGGAAATGCACACTACATCTATATTATATATTTTAGAAAGTTTGTTTGAAGCCCGATTGTGATACGCTAAGCAGCAGCGCCATCGTGTGGCCTATGCTGAGAAATCTCACTATATTGAATGTAATGCAGGCAGCCTAGTGATACACTGAGCAGCAGCACCATCATGTGGTCGATGTAGGGAAATGCACACTATATCTATATATTATATATTTGATAAAGTTTGTTTGAAGCCCGATTGGGATATGCTAAGCAGCAGCGCCATTGTGTGGTCAATGTTGAGAAATCTCACTAAATTGAATGTAAGGCAGGCAGCCTAGTGATACGCTGGGCAGCAGCGCCATTGTGTGGTCACTGCAGGGAAATGTACATTATATCTATATATTATATATTTTAGAAAGTTGGTTTGAAGCCCGATTGTGATACGCTAAGCAGCAGCGCCATCGTGTGGTCAATGCAGGGAAATGCACACTATATCTATTATATATTTTAGAAAGTTTGTGTGAAGGCCGATTGTGATACGCTAAGCAGCAGCGCCATCGTGTGGTCAATGCTGAGAAATCTCACTAAATTGGATGTAATGCAAGCAGCCTAGTGATACGGTGCAGCAGCGCCATCGTGTGGTCAATGCTGGGAAATGCACACTATATCTATATATTATATATTTTAGAAAGTTTGTTTGAAGCCCGATTGTGATACGCTAAGCAGCAGCGCCATCGTGTGGTCAATGCTGAGAAATCTCACTAAATTGGATGTAATGCGGGCAGCCTAGTGATACGCTGTGCAGCAGCGCCATCATGTGGTCAATGCTGGGAAATGCACACTATATCTATATGATATATTTTAGGAAGTTTGTTTGAAGCCCAATTGTGATACGCTAAGCAGCAGCGCCATCGTGTGGTCAATGCTGAGAAATCCCACTAAACTGAATGTAAAGCAGGCAGCCTAGTGATACGCTGAGCAGCAGCGCCATCATGTGGTCAATGCTGGGAAATGCACACTATATCTATATATTATATATTTTAGAAAGTTGGTTTGAAGCCCGATTGTGATACGCTAAGCAGCAGCGCCATCGTGTGGTCAATGCTGAGAAATCTCACTAAATTGAATGTAAGGCAGGCAGCCTAGTGATACGCTGAGCAGCAGCGCCATCGTGTGGTCAACGCTGGGAAATGTACACTATATCTATATATTATATATTTTAGAAAGTTGGTTTGAAGCCCGATTGTGATACGCTAAGCAGCAGCGCCATCGTGTGGTCAATGCTGAGAAATCTCACTAAATTGAATGTAATGCAAGCAGCCTAGTGATACGCTGAGCAGCAGCAGCGCCATCGTGCGGTCAATGCTGGGAAATGCACACTACATCTATATGATATATTTTAGGAAGTTTGTTTGAAGCCCGATTGTGATACGCTAAGCAGCAGCGCCATCGTGTGGTCAATGCTGAGAAATCTCACTAAACTGAATGTAATGCAGGCAGCCTAGTGATACGCTGAGCAGCAGCGCCATCATGTGGTCAATGCTGGGAAATGCACACTATATCTATATATTATATATTTGAGAAAGTTTGTTTGAAGCCCGATTGGGATTTATTCTAAGCAGTAGCGCCATCGTGTGGTCAATGCTGAGAAAACTCACTAACTTGGATGTAATGCGGGCAGCCTAGTGATACGCGGAGCAGCAGCGCCATCGTGTGGTCAATGCAGGGAAATGCACACTACATCTATATGATATATTTTAGGAAGTATGTTTGTAGCCCGATTGGGATATGCTAAGCAGCAGCGCCATCGTGTGGTCAATGCTGAGAAATCTCACTATATTGGATGTAATGCGGGCAGCCTAGTGATACGCTGAGCAGCAGTGCCATCATGTGGTCAATGTAGGGAAATGCACACTATATCTATATATTATATATTTTAGAAAGTTTGTTTGAAGACCGATTGTGATACGCTAAGCAGCAGCGCCATCTTGTGGTCATTGCTGGGAAATGCACACTATACCTATTATATATTTTAGGAAGTTTGTTTGAAGCCCGATTGTGATACGCTAAGCAGCAGCGCCATCGTGTGGTCAATGCTGAGAAATCTCACTAAATTGAATGTAATGCAGGCAGTCTAGTGATACGCTGGGCAGCAGCGCCATCGTGTGGTCAATGCAGGAAATGCACGCTATATCTATATATTATATATTTTAGAAAGTTTGTTTAAAGCCCGATTGTGATACGCTAAGCAGCATCGCCATCATGTGGTCAATGCTGAGAAATCTCACCAAATTGAATGTAATGCAGGCAGTCTAGTGATACGCTGAGCAGCAGCAGCGCCATCATGTGATCAATGTTGGGAAATGCACACTATATCTATATATTATATATTTCAGAAAGTTTCTTTGACGACCGATAGTGATACGCTAAGCAGCAGCGCCATCGTGTGGTCAATGCTCAGAAATCTCACTAAATTGAATGTAATGCAGGCAGCCTAGTGATACGCTGAGCAGCAGCGCCATCGTGTGGTCAATGCTGGGAAATGTGCACTACATCTATATATTATATATTTGATAAAGTTTGTTTGAAGCCCGATTGGAATATGCTAAGCAGCAGCGCCATCGTGTGGTCAATGTTGAGAAATCTCACTAAATTGAATGTAAGGCAGGCAGCCTAGTGATACGCTGAGCAGCAGCAGCGCCATCATGTGGTCAATGCTTAGAAATGTACATTATATCAATATATTATATATTTTAGAAAGTTGGTTTGAAGCCCGATTGTGATACGCTAAGCAGCAGCGCCATCGTGTGGTCAATGCTGAGAAATCTCACTAAATTGGATGTAATGCAAGCAGCCTAGTGATACGGTGAGCAGCAGCGCCATCATGTGGTCAATGCTGGGAAATGCACACTATATCTATATATTATATATTTTAGAAAGTTTGTTTGAAGCCCGATTGTGATACGCTAAGCAGCAGCACCATCATGTTGTCAATGCTGAGAAATCTCACTAAATTGAATGTAATGCAGGCAGCCTAGTGATACGCTGAGCAGCAGCAGCGCCATCATGTGGTCAATGTTGGGAAATGTACACTATATCTATGTATTATATATTTTAGGAAGTTTGTTTGAAGCCCGATTGTGATACGCTAAGCAGCAGCGCCATCGTGTGGCCAATGCTGAGAAATCTCACTATATTGAATGTAATGCAGGCAGCCTAGTGATACACTGAGCAGCAGCACCATCATGTGGTCGATGTAGGGAAATGCACACTATATCTATATATTATATATTTGATAAAGTTTGTTTGAAGCCCGATTGGGATATGCTAAGCAGCAGCACCATCATGTGGTCAATGCTGAGAAATCTCACTAAATTGAATGTAATGCAGGCAGCCTAGTGATACGCTGAGCAGCAGCAGCGCCATCATGTGGTCAATGTTGGGAAATGCACACTACATCTATATTATATATTTTAGAAAGTTTGTTTGAAGCCCGATTGTGATACGCTAAGCAGCAGCGCCATCGTGTGGCCTATGCTGAGAAATCTCACTATATTGAATGTAATGCAGGCAGCCTAGTGATACACTGAGCAGCAGCACCATCATGTGGTCGATGTAGGGAAATGCACACTATATCTATATATTATATATTTGATAAAGTTTGTTTGAAGCCCGATTGGGATATGCTAAGCAGCAGCGCCATTGTGTGGTCAATGTTGAGAAATCTCACTAAATTGAATGTAAGGCAGGCAGCCTAGTGATACGCTGGGCAGCAGCGCCATTGTGTGGTCACTGCAGGGAAATGTACATTATATCTATATATTATATATTTTAGAAAGTTGGTTTGAAGCCCGATTGTGATACGCTAAGCAGCAGCGCCATCGTGTGGTCAATGCAGGGAAATGCACACTATATCTATTATATATTTTAGAAAGTTTGTGTGAAGGCCGATTGTGATACGCTAAGCAGCAGCGCCATCGTGTGGTCAATGCTGAGAAATCTCACTAAATTGGATGTAATGCAAGCAGCCTAGTGATACGGTGCAGCAGCGCCATCGTGTGGTCAATGCTGGGAAATGCACACTATATCTATATATTATATATTTTAGAAAGTTTGTTTGAAGCCCGATTGTGATACGCTAAGCAGCAGCGCCATCGTGTGGTCAATGCTGAGAAATCTCACTAAATTGAATGTAATGCAGGCAGCCTAGTGATACGCTGAGCAGCAGCAGCGCCATCATGTGGTCAATGTTGGGAAATGTACACTACATCTATATTATATATTTTAGGAAGTTTGTTTGAAGCTCGATTGTGATACGCTAAGCAGCAGCGCCATCGTGTGGTCAATGCTGAGAAATCTCACTAAATTGGATGTAATGCGGGCAGCCTAGTGATACGCTGAGCAGCAGCAGCGCCATCATGTGGTCAATGTTGGGAAATGTACACTACATCTATATTATATATTTTAGAAAGTTTGTTTGAAGCCCGATTGTGATACGCTAAGCAGCAGCGCCATCGTGTGGTCAATGCTAAGAAATCTCACTATATTGAATGTAATGCAGGCAGCCTAGTGATACACTGAGCAGCAGCACCATCATGTGGTCAATGTAGGGAAATGCACACTATATCTATATATTATATATTTTAGAAAGTTTGTTTGAAGCCCGATTGGGATATGCTAAGCAGCAGCGCCATCGTGTAGTCAATGCTGAGAAATCTCACTAAATTGAATGTAATGCAGGCAGTCTAGTGATACGCTGAGCAGCAGTAGCGCCATCATGTGATCAATGTTGGGAAATGCACACTACATCTATATGATATATTTTAGGAAGTTTGTTTGAAGCCCGATTGTGATACGCTAAGCAGCAGCGCCATCGTGTGGTCAATGCTGAGAAATCTCACTAAATTGGATGTAATGCGGGCAGCCTAGTGATACGCTGAGCAGCAGCAGCGCCATCATGTGGTCAATGTTGGGAAATGTACACTACATCTATATTATATATTTTAGGAAGTTTGTTTGAAGCCCGATTGTGATACGCTAAGCAGCAGCGCCATCGTGTGGTCAATGCTGAGAAATCTCACTAAATTGGATGTAATGCGGGCAGCCTAGTGATACGCTGAGCAGCAGCAGCGCCATCATGTGGTCAATGTTGGGAAATGTACACTACATCTATATTATATATTTTAGGAAGTTTGTTTGAAGCCCGATTGTGATACGCTAAGCAGCAGCGCCATCGTGTGGTCAATGCTGAGAAATCTCACTAAATTGGATGTAATGCGGGCAGCCTAGTGATACGCTGAGCAGCAGCGCCATCGTGTGGTCAATGCTGGGAAATGTGCACTACATCTATATATTATATATTTGATAAAGTTTGTTTGAAGCCCGATATTGATACGCTAAGCAGCAGCGCCATCGTGTGGTCAATGCTGAGAAATCTCACTAAACTGAATGTAATGCAGGCAGCCTAGTGATACGCTGAGCAGCAGCACCATCATGTGGTCAATGCTGGGAAATGCACACTATATCTATATATTATATATTTGATAAAGTTTGTTTGAAGCCCGATTGGGATACGCTAAGCAGCAGCGCCATCGTGTGGTCAATGTTGAGAAATCTCACTAAATTGAATGTAAGGCAGCCAGCCTAGTGATACGCTGGGCAGCAGCGCCATCGTGTGGTCAATGCAGGGAAATGTACATTATATCTATATATTATATATTTTAGAAAGTTGGTTTGAAGCCCGATTGTGATACACTAAGCAGCAGCGCCATCGTGTGGTCAATGCTGAGAAATCTCACTAAATTGGATGTAATGCAAGCAGCCTAGTGATACGGTGAGCAGCAGCGCCATCGTGTGGTCAATTCTGGGGAATGCACACTATATCTATATATTATATATTTTAGAAAGTTTGTTTGAAGCCCGATTGTGATACGCTAAGCAGCAGCGCCATCGTGTGGTCAATGCTGAGAAATCTCACTACATTGAATGTAATGCAGGCAGCCTAGTGATACGCTGAGCAGCAGCAGCGCCATCATGTGGTCAATGCTTGGAAATGTACATTATATCAATATATTATATATTTTAGAAAGTTGGTTTGAAGCCCGATTGTGATACGCTAAGCAGCAGCGCCATCGTGTTGTCAATGCTGAGAAATCTCACTAAATTGGATGTAATGCAAGCAGCCTAGTGATACGGTGAGCAGCAGCGCCATCATGTGGTCAATGCTGGGAAATGCACACTATATCTATATATTATATATTTTAGAAAGTTTGTTTGAAGCCCGATTGTGATACGCTAAGCAGCAGCACCATCATGTGGTCAATGCTGAGAAATCTCACTAAATTGAATGTAATGCAGGCAGCCTAGTGATACGCTGAGCAGCAGCAGCGCCATCATGTGGTCAATGTTGGGAAATGTACACTATATCTATATACTATATATTTTAGGAAGTTTGTTTGAAGCCCGATTGTGATACGCTAAGCAGCAGCGCCATCGTGTGGTCAATGCTGAGAAATCTCACTAAATTGAATGTAATGCAGGCAGCCTAGTGATACGCTGAGCAGCAGCAGCGCCATCATGTGGTCAATGTTGGGAAATGCACACTACATCTATATTATATATTTTAGAAAGTTTGTTTGAAGCCCGATTGTGATACGCTAAGCAGCAGCGCCATCGTGTGGCCAATGCTGAGAAATCTCACTATATTGAATGTAATGCAGGCAGCCTAGTGATACACTGAGCAGCAGCACCATCATGTGGTCAATGTAGGGAAATGCACACTATATCTATATATTATATATTTGATAAAGTTTGTTTGAAGCCCGATTGTGATACGCTAAGCAGCAGCGCCATCGTGTGGTCAATGCTGAGAAATCTCACTAAATTGAATGTAATGCAGGCAGCCTAGTGATACGCTGAGCAGCAGCAGCGCCATCATGTGGTCAATGTTGGGAAATGTACACTACATCTATATTATATATTTTAGGAAGTTTGTTTGAAGCCCGATTGTGATACGCTAAGCAGCAGCACCATCGTGTGGTCAATGCTGAGAAATCTCACTAAATTGGATGTAATGCGGGCAGCCTAGTGATACGCTGAGCAGCAGCAGCGCCATCATGTGGTCAATGTTGGGAAATGTACACTACATCTATATTATATATTTTAGGAAGTTTGTTTGAAGCCCGATTGTGATACGCTAAGCAGCAGCGCCATCGTGTGGTCAATGCTGAGAAATCTCACTAAATTGGATGTAATGCGGGCAGCCTAGTGATACGCTGAGCAGCAGCGCCATCGTGTGGTCAATGCTGGGAAATGTGCACTACATCTATATATTATATATTTGATAAAGTTTGTTTGAAGCCCGATTGTGATACGCTAAGCAGCAGCGCCATCGTGTGGTCAATGCTGAGAAATCTCACTAAACTGAATGTAAGGCAGGCAGCCTAGTGATACGCTGGGCAGCAGCGCCATCGTGTGGTCAATGCAGGGAAATGTACATTATATCTATATATTATATATTTTAGAAAGTTGGTTTGAAGCCCGATTGTGATACGCTAAGCAGCAGCGCCATCGTGTGGTCAATGCTGAGAAATCTCACTAAATTGGATGTAATGCAAGCAGCCTAGTGATACGGTGAGCAGCAGCGCCATCGTGTGGTCAATGCTGGGAAATGCACACTATATCTATATATTATATATTTTAGAAAGTTTGTTTGAAGCCCGATTGTGATACGCTAAGCAGCAGCGCCATCATGTGTTCAATGCTGAGAAATCTCACTAAATTGAATATAAGGCAGGCAGCCTAGTGATATGCTGAGAAGCAGCGCCATCGTGTGGTCAATGCAGGGGAAATGTACACTTATGTGATTCCGCTGGAAAAAACGCAACTCATTAAAAATTTTAATCTTATACTTACCTAGAATTCTGTTTATTTTTCCGGGTCAGCCTCCTGGGACGACGTTTCAACCCATGTGACCGCTGCAGTCAATCGCAGGCTGCAGCGGTCACATGGGATGAAACATCAACCCAAAGCTGCAGGATGTAGGAGGGAAGTGTCGCCATGGTAAGTATCCATTTTTTTTCTGCTCAGTTTTCCGCAGTGGCCATTCCTGGCCGAAAGACTGCTGCACAGGGCAGTGATTTTACACAGCGTATCTGCCTTGCGTGAACATACCGGTACAGTATATACATATAGTAGCTGCTGTCTTACAACGATACAGCTGCAAACCACGTCAACATGTTGCATTCCCACGAGTCAGCACAGTTTTCAAATGATTGTTAATGTCCATGGAGTTTTTTGCAGACATTAACAATCATTTAAAAACTGCACCTTTTGATAAAACTGCATGTGCTGCATGTTGTACCGGACGATGGTTGTTACGATCTGATTGTTTGCATTAAAGATTATGAACACCTTTTGAAACTTATTTTTTTTTTAAATGTCAGTCAGTGTGTTTTGTGCAACTTTATAATTAGTTTTTATTAAAAAATATTGTAACTTTTTGAGATACAGCTGCTCTGTTACCTGTATACAGAGCAGCTGTATCCTACGCTGAATCCTGAACTTGTCAGGTCTGTGGGACTGATGGGTTCAGTGTCAGCGGGTCCTGTGTGTCCTGTGTATCTGACACGCTGGATCCACCTGTAATACATCACATCTAAGTTAGATGTGATAGATTATAGGTGGATACAGTCAACTACTCTATTGATACCGCCAATAAAACGGAAACCTTGTGAAACGGAGACAAACAGAAACCATTAGCAACGGAAGCGTTACCATTGAAATGGTAACAGAATGCTATGGTTTCCGTTTAGTTTCCGTTCGTAGGTTCCCCTGACGGAAAGGTCTGACGGAACCCATGAACGGAACCACGACGCAGGTGAGAACGAAGCCTAATTATTACTGTATGATGTTTACAGATGGTGGAGGGTACTATTTTTTGGGGTATAAGCAACTCCCAGTATATGATTACCATTATTCTGGTCATACTGGAAGCTGCTAACCTGACTTTGCAAATGATCTCTGTACTGAAATGTATTTGTACTGAGCTTTGTTCTGGTGCTGTATTCATGTACTGAGCTTGGTGCTGGTGCTGTATATATATAATGAGCTTTGTTCTGGAACTGTACATATGTAATGAGCTTGGTTCTGGTGTTGTATATATGTACTGAGCTTTGTTCTGGTGCTGTATTCATGTACTGAGCTTGGTGCTGGTACTGTATATATATAATGAGCTTTGTTCTGGAACTGTACATATGTAATGAGCTTGGTTCTGGTGTTGTGTATAGAACTATATTGCTTGTAAAATGTAAAAATGTTTTTATACTCAGGTTACATAAAACAAATTTGGAAAATAAATGACACGTCATTGATTGGTAGAGAAAACAAACATGGCGAGGGTGGAAGGAGATATCGGGAAAGAGGTTGGGGGGGGGGGCGCCAAACTGAATCTTTGCCCCGGGTACTGGAGAACCTAGCTACGACCTCTGCTATGTGTGTTGTATGTATGTGTCTCTATGTGTGTGTGTGTATATGTTCCAGTATGTGTGTGTATATGTGTATGTAGTGTCCTGACAATACCATAGAGGAGTATTGGTTACATTGTAATGCATTGAACATAATGTTATATGTTGTGTTATGCTGCCACCTAGTGATGCAGAATTGTCATTACAATCTATTTTTCCAGCCTGTAAAGGGTGTGGCTGGAGAGGAGGGTCTGAGGCGGTTCCCATGAGGCTTTGCAGCAGAAAGTTGTAGAGGAGTCGGTTCCAGGAGAGGAACGAGGGAAGACAGCCTGTGAGGAGAGCTGAGATAATACTGGGCCTCACAGCATATTTAGTTCAGAAAGCTTCTGGCCTGAACTAGAAATTAATACAGGGAAACAAACCTGCGTAAAGAGAAGGAAAGCAAGAGAGAAGAAAGTTCATTTTGCTGCTTGCAGATAGGAAACTGTCTCCGCCTGACTCATCCCGCCTGCCCTAGCTGGATAATAACTTCTATGTGGAGCCAAGCTGCAGCCTGCAATCTTCCAGTAAAGAAACTGTGAGTTATTATTATACCAAGTTACATCACCGTCTCCTGCGTGTTAATCTGCACTGCACCCACTAACAACAAGGGCACCCCATATCCCATCCACCAGGAGACAGCACCACAGGGTGTGCCCCAGGGGGAATCAACAACTACCACCCATACATATGCAGATCCCCCTCCTTCACTGTGCCAGCTCCGCAGGAGTGTGAGAGGACTACAGCCACCGTGAGTACTACAACTCCCAACATTGGTCTCCGCACTTTCCCTCATCCCCATCGGGCTGTTGCACATAAATTGGCGCTGTGAACAGGATTAACACACCTCTGTGCCTGCTAAAGAGACTTTATTGTTGCAAGAAATGATCACCAGCACATGTGGGGTTAAGCAGCCATCTTGGAAAGACTGTGTGTTACTTATGGAACTTGTGATAGAAATTGCTGTACTGACAGTGAATGTGATTAGAGACTTTTACATTGAATTGATCATTGTTTTAGCAGAAGAAAAGTGACATTAGAGACTGTTTGCATTGAATTGTTTGCTGCATCACAACTGCTCTTAGCTCCACCCCCGCTCACTTGAAGGCGGGAAAGCAGAGAATCTGCCCAGCAACAGCAAGGAACCTCGTGTTACAGACCACTACAGTGGAACCAAAGTTCCTACCTACTGTTGCAGTGGGAAAGGAGGAACCACCGGAAGTAGATGGGCGCCGCCATCTTGAAAAGTACAGAATCTGAGTCACAGCGGCCGCTTATTTTCCAAAAAGACAGAGAAAGAGGTTCCAGCTCCAAAACAGTGAGTACCGCTGAAAGTTTTTACAATTCAGCCCAAGTAAAGATGAACTTGTCGCATCAGTGAGAACAAATAAGAGACTTACTACACATTCTGCTACTGAGCATCTCGTTGCTAGGGGCAACAATAGGAATTTATATTAGAAATGTCTGACGACAGCGATAACGGCTCCCCCAGCCGAGGTGGATCACCCACCACCAGGCATATGATGCCGCTGACCATGCCGTATTATTTTGGAGCACCCTGGCTCCCCCGCTACAAAGGTGAATCACATACCCTGAGAGAATTTAAAGGGAAAATGTGTGCTATGTTCCGGTTATATCCAGTGTCAACAGAACAGAAGGTGGAAATTCTCATTGGCCAGCTAGGGGGCGCTGCATTGAGAGAGGTAAAGTCATGGCCTCATTCAGAAAGAAAGACAGTAGAACAGATTCTTGAAAGACTACTGGTCACCTTTGAAACCAGGACGGTATCAGAATTGAAAATGCGCTTCTTTAGCAAGAAACAACAGCCCGGTGAGTCCCTTAGAGACTATGCTTTATCCCTACAGGAGGCACTGAGGGCCGTTATAGAAGTGGACCCACATGAAGCACAGAATGCAGATAACACACTGCGGGAGCAGTTTATTGAAGGAGCTGAAACAAAGTCTCTGAAATGTCAACTAAAAATGCTGTCTGCTCAACATCCTGAAAGTACGTTCCTGGATTTGAAAGAATTGTCCATCAGAATCCTGGGGGTAGAACGCAACCAAGAATCAACCAAATTTGCTGTGTGTCCTGCTGACAGTTATGGAGATGCTAAGCTCATGTGTCCTGTGTCTCCAGGAAATACTCTCCTTGCTGCCCAGTGTGCACAAGTACAGATTCCAGATGCAGTGGCTGATTTAAAGGACCAAGTCGCAATCCTGACTAAGAGCTTGGAGAAGGTGTGTCATAAGCTTGAACAGTTAGAGATGCGTCCTCAGCCAGAGTGTGAGTCCCCACAGCATAGGAGTCGTCCTACTGACAGTGCGAGCAAGGGATACTACAGGAGATCTCGAAGATTGCCTACAGACAGGTTTGATACTCATGGAAGGCCCATCTGCAGACACTGCCACAAAAGTGGTCATGTGGAGAGAGAGTGCTGGCGGTCAAAAGAACATCCCTCGGGTGGAAGAACACTAGGTCCAGAAGATCCAAATTGGCTGACCAGGTATGTCGGGCCCCATCCATTAGTCACCATCCACATTAATGGGGTACCCCTTACAGCTCTGCTGGACACTGGTGCGCAAGTCACCACCATACAGAAAGCCATGTTTGAGAAATACTGTAGCAGCGACCTATTGATGCAGCCACCAGAAGTTTGGCTGAATGTTATTGCAAGCAATGGTCAGACAGTACCCCTGCAAGGTTACTGGGAACCCACCGTTCAAGTGGGAGAGACTAACCTAACACAGCAAGGTGTGATCGTAGTAAAGGTCCATGATGAAGACATGCCTCCAGTGGTGCTCGGAATGAACATCCTAAGGAATTTTTATGGGGAAATGCTAGATGCCCTACACCGATCCCTGCCAACAGCTTCACACTCTGCGCAGAAAGTAATCCAACAGACTATTCGTGTGCTGTGCGCTCAGCAGAAGTTTGCCAACGTCAGAGGAGAGATCTGCCGTGCCCGCATTAGAGATGTCCGTCCAGTGATCCTGAAACCCGGTACCGAAACCCTGCTGTGGTGCCATGCTCGCCCAGGGATACGAGGCCAAGACTACCAAGCCTTAGTAGAACCCCTCCATCTTGAAGAACATCCTATGGTGCTTGCTGCAAGAAGTCTAGTGACCGTTTCCCACGGAAAGGTACCCATCCGCCTCTTGAATCTGAGTGACATCCCTGTGGAATTAAAAAAATACTACTCTGTTGCCCAGTTATTACAGGTCACATTCCAAGACATTGTGGAAGTTCCAACAGTTGCTGCCCAACAGTCCACTCAAATACAGAGTACACAAGAAGAGAATTCATCTACACCACGGTGGTCAGAAATTTGTGTTGGGGATATTGCCACGCCTGCTGAACAAATTGAAGGAGTATTGGAAGTCTCAAGAGAATACTATCAGGCCTTCAGTAAACATCCCCTGGACTTCGGGAAGACCAGCATAATGAAGCACAATAACCCAACTGGCTCTCATCCTCCAATTAAAGAGAGATACCGGCCCATACCACCCACTATGTACCAACCTGTCAAGAAGATGATAAAAGAAATGAAGGATGCCAAGGTGATTCGGGACAGTCACAGCCCTTGGGCTGCACCTATTGTCTTAGTCAAAAAGAAAGATGGCAAGATGCGATTCTGCGTAGACTACCGGAAAATTAACAATATAACCCACAAAGATGCCTATCCTCTACCACGCATAGAAGAGTCCTTGACTGCTTTGGGAAAAGCTGCTTATTTCTCCACCCTGGATTTGACAAGTGGGTACTGGCAGGTACCTATGGCCCCAGAAGACATTGAGAAGACAGCATTTACCACTCCCATGGGCCTATTTGAATTCAATTGCATGCCCTTTGGACTCTGTAACGCACCTGGAACTTTTCAGAGGTTGATGGAGCGCTGTCTGGGCCACAAGAACTTTGAGACTGTTCTGCTGTATTTGGATGACGTGATCATCTACTCTAAGTCCTATGAAGACCACCTACAACATCTGGCTGAGGTCTTCCAGGTTCTCATTAAGCATGGTCTCAAGGTGAAACCCTCCAAGTGCCATCTGCTGAAGCCACAAGTCAACTACTTGGGACACGTTGTTAGCTCTGAGGGTGTGATGCCTGACCCAGAAAAGATTGCTGTTGTGAAGGATTGGCCTACTCCCACCACAGTAAAAGAGGTGAGAAGTTTCCTGGGATTCGCAAGTTATTACAGGCGCTTTATACCCTATTTCGCCCAGATTGCAGAGCCTCTACAAGAGCTTCTTAGAGGACACTCAAAGGAACATCTGAAAAGACCAATTCCTATTGAATGGACTGAGGATCAAGAGATTGCCTTCCAGCTGCTGAAACAGAAACTGATTGAGCCACCCATCCTTGGTTATCCAGGCTACAGTCAACCTTTCTGCCTCTACACGGATGCCAGCAAGAAAGGTCTTGGAGCCATCCTGACCCAAATGCAAGAGGGAAGAGAACGGGTAATAGCCTTTGGCAGCTGAGGGCTTAAAGGGACTGAACAAAATGACCAAAATTACAGCTCGTTCAAATTGGAGTTCCTCGCGTTAGTGTGGGCTGTAACCGAGAAGTACAAAGACTACCTCGCGGCAACACCATTCGTGGTCTACACAGACAACAACCCCCTTGCACATCTGAACACAGCCAGGCTGGGAGCCCTAGAGCAAAGGTGGGCAGCTCGTCTTGCAAACTACGACTTTGTGGTCAAGTACAGAACCGGCAAATCCAATGAGAATGCGGACGCATTATCCCGCCTGCCAACCGATGAAGTACCTGCTCAGAATGAAGAAGACTGGGAAGAAGTAGAAATGCCATCCTTCTACACCCGATTCACACAGCAGAACACAATCACCATCATGGAGAAAGGACTTTGCTCGCAGCAACAGAGTTCAGAATCACTCCAAGAGAAGGAGCAATGGATTAAACTTCAAGCAGAGAGTCGGGTGATGGGAGAGCTGCAAGATTTTCTCGTTAGTAGAAGAGTACCTGAGAGACTTCGTCGTGGCAATGTAGACCCTGAATTAATCCGTCTCTGGAGACAGAGGAGACGACTCTTCATAAAAAAAGGTCTGATGCTACGCAGCGCTCTGGATCCTATCACTGGTGACCGTCTACATCAAGTAGTAGTACCCCGTCGAGATGCAAGAACAGTACTAGAAGCCTACCATGACAGATCGGGACACTTCGGTGTACAAAAAACAGAGGCCACAATCCGCAGACGCTTCTATTGGATAGGAATGCGTGAAGATATTGAGAATTGGTGCAGAGAGTGTCAAGCTTGTGCTCTAAGCAGAGGTGAAAAACATGATCAGAAGGCTCCATTACATCCCATCGTAAGTCACCGACCTTTGGAGATCGTGGCCATAGATCATGTCAAATTTGAGCCTAGCAGATCTGGATACACATATGCAATGACCATCATCGACCACTACACCAAGTTTGCGGTTGCAGTACCTGTCCGAGACTTGACAGCCAAAACCACTGCCGCTGTTTTCTGGAGATACTTCATGCTACCCTATGGATGTCCTGAGAAGATCCTGACTGACAGAGGGTCAGCATTTGAATCTCAGCTATTCTAAGAACTGTGTTCTCTCTACAGTTGTCAGAAGCTCCGTACAACAGCTTACCACCCACAAGGCAATGGCCTCTGTGAAAAGATGAACCAGACGCTTATAGAGATGCTTAGGACTGTGCCATCTCACAGGAGGACTAATTGGCCAACCCTGCTACCAGAGTTAGTTTACATGTACAACAACACTGTACACTGTTCCACTGGGTACACTCCCTACTACCTCATGTTTGGTCGTCAGGGCAAATTACCAGCTGACTTAGACCTGGATGTGTCAGTGCCTGATGCCATCAACCCGTTGCCACGAACCGATTGGGTGAGTGACCACCAGAGACGTCTGGCTGATGCCAACAAAATAGTTGAAAGTCGAATGGAGGAAGCCCGCAAGAAGCAACAAATGGACTTTGACTTGCATGCTAGAGCCGAGCCTTTTCAGATTGGTGATCATGTTTGGCTCAAGAATAATCACAGAACGAGCAAACTGGACACCAAGTGGGAAACAGAACCGTACACCATCAAAGCCATCCCATATCCTGACACAGCCGTGTACGAAATAGTGAAAGGAGGCCGAGCACCTCAAGTAGTCCATCGTAACAGACTTAAATTGTGTCAAAAAGAGTTTGTTCCTACTGAGGCTGAAATCGTTGAGAAACCTCCTGTTGTTGAGAAACTTTTACCCTCACCAGAGACACAGATGCCTGATTTTTCTCCTTTGGATTGGTTCTTTGGGCCTTTAATTTCCTTCATTGTCCCTGACAAAAGTGTTCCGGATCAAGTTGAGACTCCGATAACATCACAGCCAGGGTCTTCAGCCAGCCCAGAGCAACAGATGAACCCAGAACCAACTTTCTTCGAGGAAGAACCTATTAGAAGACCAGAGAGGAGCACCAGGGGTAAATTACCCGCCAGGTATCTCGACTAACTGTTTCATCATAGAATTGAACATTTTCTCTACCTCATACTTTTTACTTGAACATTGAATGACTTTGCTATATTTACCCAAGTTATTCCGTGCCGAACTTTTGGACACTGTCCCGGTTGGGTTAAGAACTCTTGTACCCCACAAGTTTATATGAGGAATCCACATCCCTGTTCCCCAACAGTTGATACAGGAACTTTACATTGAACAAGAGTCGTCGCCGATATTCCTTATTCTAGTGCCTTAAAGGACTGATGAGACTCTTTGTGAAAGTAATATATTGCACTGTTTTAATATATGCTTGATATGTGCCTGACTTTTCCATTCCTAGGGTTGCAGTTCCTCCATCGTTGCAGACGCCGAGGACGGCTTTTATTAAAGCAGGGGTGTATGTAGTGTCCTGACAATACCATAGAGGGGTATTGGTTACATTGTAATGCATTGAACATAATGTTATATGTTGTGTTATGCTGCCACCTACTGATGCAGAATTGTCATTACAATCTATTTTTCCAGCCTGTAAAGGGTGTGGCTGGAGAGGAGGGTCTGAGGCGGTTCCCATGAGGCTTTGCAGCAGAAAGTTGTAGAGGAGTCGGTTCCAGGAGAGGAACGAGGGAAGGCAGCCTGTGAGGAGAGCTGAGATAATACTGGGCCTCACAGCATATTTAGTTCAGAAAGCTTCTGGCCTGAACTAGAAATTAATACAGGGAAACAAACCTGCTTAAAGAGAAGGAAAGCAAGAGAGAAGAAAGTTCATTTTGCTGCTTGCAGATAGGAAACTGTCTCCGCCTGACTCATCCCGCCTGCCCTAGCTGGATAATAACTTCTATGTGGAGCCAAGCTGCAGCCTGCAATCTTCCAGTAAAGAAACTGTGAGTTATTATTATACCAAGTTACATCACCGTCTCCTGCGTGTTAATCTGCACTGCACCCACTAACAACAAGGGCACCCCATATCCCATCCACCAGGAGACAGCACCACAGGGCGTGCCCCAGGGGGAATCAACAACTACCACCCATACATATGCAGATCCCCCTCCTTCACTGTGCCAGCTCCGCAGGAGTGTGAGAGGACTATAGCCACCGTGAGTACTACAACTCCCAACATTGGTCTCCGCACTTTCCCTCATCCCCATCGGGCTGTTGCACGTACATATGTCTCTATGTTAGTGTATATATATATTTATGCCTCTGTGTGTGTTTATATATGTGTGGGTATAGTCAGGGCCGTCGTCAGCACCCGGCGAACCCGGGCAAGTTCCGGGGCCCATTACCCTTGGGGGGGCCCACTCGGCCGCCGGGTGCTGTCACTGCTGTCATCACGGTATCACTGTCCATATATGGACAGTCCGTGAAAATCATGGACAGTCCGTGAAATGAGAGGACTTTTGGCAACTGTCCGGAATAAAAAGAATGCGTCCATGATTTCTATATTTTTTTTGTTGTGCAAGGAGCTGCGCATATGCAAGTTGTGGCTGCGTGATGACCTCTCATGTAGAACATTGTTAGCAGCCTTCCCAGCCTCCGCGCACCACGTCTCGTGTGTAGTACTAGCAGGGGCCTCCTGCCCGCCAGAGAGGACAACGGAGAGGAGGAAATTCGACAGCGGAGAGAGTGCGGCTTGGCTGGGACCTGACAGGTGACACAGGAGAATCTATGCAGAACAGGACGCTGGGCTGCCGTTACTTCAGCTTGTACTGCTGATATGTGAAGCCCCTGCCCGGTGGCTTGCTCTGTATCTAATTCACTGCCCAGCAGCTGTACAGGTCAGCAGCACCCGGCTCCTTCACTGTGTCTGCACCACTGACCCGCATAGCTGCTGCTAACCCTGTACAGCCCAGCAGGGGCGTAGCTAAAGGCTCATGGGCCCTGGTGCAAAAATTCAGCTTGGGCCCCCCCCCCCCTCCCCCGCAACTTTTCTTTATGGCCGTGGCCCACCTATAACTTACAGCTGCATTGCTGGGTTTCTTAAGTGAACCATTGATGCAGCATTAGCAGCCAGAGGCGTTGCAACGGTCAGAAAAGATCATGGGCACAAAGTCAAAGACATATACTTTGTACCGCCCATACCCCTAAATAATACAGCTCCCAATAAGTGTCAAATACCAGTTCTACACAGTGAATAGTGAGCATAGTACAGTTACATCCAGTGACTTACATGTGACTTCTCTTCTCGACTTCTTCCAAGTTCCAGTCATGACTCGTTTTTGCGCACACACTTCCTATTCTGTAGCTACCCGCAGTGCTTCTACAGAGTTAGGCTATGTTCACACAGGGCGGAAACGCTGTGGCGCAGGGAATTCTGGACGAAAAACCGCACCAAATTGTGGTGCAGTTTTTCGGCCGCAAAGACCGATGCGGAAAATGAAACATAAAAATGTGATACTTTTACATAGCCATGGCGACGCATCCCTCTGCTGTCCTGCATGCTGGTCGCCTGGGATGATGTTTTATCCCATACGACCGATGCAGCCTCTGATTGGGTGTAACAGTCACATGGGATGTCCCAGGAGGCCGGCCTGGATGAAGAAACACAGAATTCTGGATAAGTATAGGTTTTGGGTTTAATCGCTGCTTTTCCACCACAAAAAAACACCTGCTATTTGTTGCGGGTTTTACATTCCCATTGATTTAAATGGAGAAAACACGTAAAAAAAATAAATCAATTGACATGTTGCGGATTAAAAATCGCACCGCAGGTAAATTTCTGAGCAGATTTTCCGCTCGTCATTTACACAGCGTGTGGAGGAGATGTGATTATCTCATCCACTCTGCTACTACTGTATTATCCTGCGGATTTTTCAGTACGAAAGCGGCGATACCAAATAAGTATAGTTTCTTAATTTTCCCTACGTTTGCACAATAATAATCGCCACATTCCAAGAGACCTAACCTTTTTTATTTTTCCGCCTATATAGCCATATGTGGTCTTGTTTTTTTGTACGACAAAGTGTAGTTTGCGTTGGCACTATTTTGCGTCACGTGGAACTTATTGATCAACTTTTATTTTATTTTATTGGGGGGGAAATAAAAAGAAAAAGCATTTTTGCTGTTGTGTTTTTTAAGTGTTTTTGTCTGCCATTCACCTGGCGGTTTAATTAATGTGTTAACTTTATTGCTCGAGTTATGATCATGGCGATACCTTATGTGTATTTTTTTTTCACACTTTAAGGGGTTAAACTGCCAGAATTGTTCTCTACAATTTCGGCAGGAGCCAGGCTGTGTCTAGTCTTATAGGTACACTGGCAGTACTCACAAGATCCAAGAGACTAATATATCAGTCACGATGCGGGAACTAGCACCTGCTTGTGACGGATATTGTTCATCGTTAAGGGGTTAAAGGGGTATTCTTATCTTGGGCATTTATGGAATACGCATAGGATATATGCCATAAATGCCTAAAAAGTGCTGGTCTCACCTATGTGATCGTCACCTATCAGCAGAATTCTTCATACACTTCAATAGGGAGGTGGTTGCGCTTGCGTGCAGCCATATCTCCACTGAAGTATATGGAGATTACGGCGGGCAGGAATTGGCGGACAGGGGTCTGCTGATGGGTGAGGATCCCATAGGTGGTACTTATGGCATATACTGTAAATAGGAATACCTCTTTAAGAAAGTAATAACCTACTTGTTGAATACAATTGGTGAGGAGAACTACAACTCACAGCAGGTCCTGAAAACCTACAGGTATCATGGCATGCGTGGAGTTATAGTTCCCCATGCAGGGGAAGGGCATAACAGACAGTAGTTTCTTTGCAAAGTACTGGGGTCACACTTTTTCCTCATAAGCTGCTGCAGTGCTGCCTGGCTCTTACCTTGGAGTCTGACTATTTCTCTGCTCAGCTCTGTGAGCCGTGATGCAATATGATGGGACCGGGGGAGGGGGGTTGAAAAGTTAAATCCACCAGGACTCATGAGGCACCTCCTGCTGCTGCTAGGACCACGACAATTCCCCCCTATACAGTGCACAGTCTACATGCTGGCCGCCGTGTACACAGCCTAGTGCAGACCAGCCAATCAGTATGACCCACACTAATTGGCTGGACTGCAGCAGGCTGCGTAGTAAAGCGTCCAGCAAGTGGGCTGTGCGCCCCTCAGAGAGGGGAAATGTGTCACACTACAGAGCGGGGCCCGCCGCTGGGGATAAAGAGGTGGGCTGGCAGCAGCAGCCCACTACATACACCGGCATCTGGCATTTGCCAGATAGGCAGCCCGGCCCTGCAGTCAGCGTTAGTGTGGCGAGGGGGCCCTGCGGGCCCCCCTGGCTTGCGGGCCCGGTCGCAACTGCGACCCCTATAGCTACGCCACTGGTCGGAATGCTTTTAGCTATCCAAGCGATTCTGAGATTGTTTTCTCGTGACACATTGGACTTGATTAGAGATGAGCGAACCGGGACAACCGAACCCGGTTTTGGTCCGAACATCCGGAAAAGTTCGGTTCGCAGCGAATCCGAACTTCACCGGGTTCGGCCGAACCCGTTTTGACCGAACCCGGTCAAAAATATTATACAAATCGGCAGCCACTTGTCTCTATCAATCACTGATAGAGAAAAGAGGCTGCTGATTAAAAATAAAATAAAAAGCATTTCATACGTACCCGGTCGTTGTCTTGGTGACGAGTCCCTCTTCTTAGTACAGTCCGACCTTCTTTTTTGACGCGGCAGCCTGTGATTGGCTGCAGAGGCCTCTGCAGCCTGTGATTGGCTGCAGAGGCCTCTGCAGCCTGTGATTGGCTGCAGCGGTCACATGGGCTGTATCGTCATCCAGGAATGTCGGACCAGATGTCGAGAGGGACGCGTCACCAAGGCAACGGCCAGGAGACCGGACTGGAGGAAGCAGAAAGTTCTCGGTAAGTATGAACATTTTTTTTTACAGGTTACTCTATATTCTGATCGGTAGTCACTGTCCAGGGTGCTGAAACAGTTACTGCCGATCAGTTAACTCTTTCAGCACCCTGGACAGTGACTATTTACTGACGTCGCCTAGCAACGCTGCCGTAATGACGGGTGCACACATGTAGCCACCCGTCATTACGGGGCTTCATGCACACGACTGTAAAAACACCCGTTATTACGTGTCGTAATTATGACCCGAAATAGCGGGCCCATAGACTTCTGTTAGCCACGGGTACCTTCCCGTTTTCTCACGGGAAGGTGCCCGTGCCGTTAAAAAGATAGAACATGTTCTATTTTTTTATTTTACGGGCCGTGCTCCTATACTTTATAATGGGAGCACGGCTCGGAAAAACGACCGGCTGCCCGTGGCCGGCCGTGCGCATCTCCTGAAATACTCTGTGCTGCCTTAAACTCTGCGGACAGGTCAGGATCCTGTTTCCTTTAAATGCTGCTAGGGAACCCGCTCGATCCACTATATAAGGCTGCGCTACAGTGCAGCATTTAAAAGAAACAGGATCCTGACCTGTCCACAGAGTTTAAGGCAGCACAGAGTATTTCAGGAGATGAGCGTGCAGATTCAGTGCTGCTGTGAACTCTGCCAATCATGTGAAGGTGTTATTGAGGACAGGAGTGGAGGCGAGGTAACAGACTGAGAGCTACGTAATGGTAAGAGCAGAGTTCACAGCAGCACAGAATCTGCACGCTCCTCTCCTGAAATACTCTGTGCTGCTGTGAACTCTGCTCTTACCATTACGTAGCTCAGTCTGTTACCTCTCCACCACTCCTGTCCTCAATAACACCTTCACATGATTGGCAAGTCACCACCCCGCACAAGATCCGCACGCTCATCTCCTGAAATACTCTGTGCTGCTGTGAACTCTGCTCTTACCATTACGTGGTGACTTACCAATCATGTGAAGGTGTTATTGAGGACAGGAGTGGAGGAGAGGTAACAGACTGAGAGCTACGTAATGGTAAGAGCAGAGTTCACAGCAGCACTGAATCTGCACGCTCATCTCCTGAAATACTCTGCTGCCTTAAACTCTGTGGACAGGTCAGGATCCTGTTTCTTTTAAATGCTGCACTGTAGCTCAGCCTTATATAGTGGATCGAGCGGGTTCCCCAGCAGCATTTAAAAGAAACAGGATCCTGACCTGTCCACAGAGTTTAAGGCAGCGCAGCACAGAGTATTTCAGGAGAGGAGCGTGTGATTGGCTGCAGAGGCCGGTGCAGCCTGTGATTGGCTGCAGAGGCCGCTGCAGCCTGTGATTGGCTGCAGAGGCCGTCACGTGGGATGAAGCGTCATCCCTGGAGGCCGGCCTTCTGACATCATCCTGACGTGCGTGACCGCCACTATAGCCTGTGATTGGCTGCAGCGGTGACATGGATGAAACGTCATCGCTAGAGGCCGGACAGCAGGAATGTAAGTATGAACGTATTTTTTTTTTTTTTTATTACATTAAAATTTTATTTTCCGCGCTCCGAGCATGTACTGTCAAGGTTGCTGAAAGAGTTAGTGCAGCCCATTAACTCTATCAGCACCCTGGACAGTACCATGCTCGGCGCACGGAAATTACAGGTTCGGTCCGAACTAGTTCGGTCCGAATCGAACTTTTTTGTGAAATTCGGCGAACTAGCCGAACCGAACTTTTTCTAGGACGTTACAAGGCTTTGAACTTTAACAGCAATTTGTCACATTCTCAAGAAAATTTCAAAAAGCTATTTTTAGAGGGGCCAGTTCACTTGTGAAGTGGCTTTGAGGGCCTTATATATTGGAAACCCAAAAAAAGTCACCCCATTTTGAAAACTTCACCCCTCAAAGTATTCAAAACAGCATTTAGAAAATTTCTTAACCCTTTAAACTTTTCACAGGAATTAAAGCAATGTAGGGGTGAAATTTACAAATTTCATATTTTTTGGCAGAAATTAATTTGTAATCCAATTTTCTTTATAACACAGAAAGTTTTACCATAGAAATGCAACCCAATATTTATTGCCCAGATTCTGCAGTTTTAGGAAATATCCAACATGTGGCCGTAGCGTGCTTCTGGACTGAAGCACCGGCCTCTGAAGCAAAGGAGCACCTAGTGGATTTTGGGGCCTTATTTTTATTCGAATATATTTTAGGCACCATGTCAGTAAAACAATACCCCACATGTGGCAATAAACGGCTGTTTGGACACATAGCAGGGCTTAGAAAGGATGGAGCACCATTTGGCTTTTGGAGTTCACATTTAGCAGGAATGGTTTGCGGAGGCCATGTCACATTTAGTAAGCCCATGAGGGGACAAAACAGTGGAAACCCCCCACAAGTGACCCCATTTTGGAAACTATACCCATTGAGGAAATTATCTACGGGTATGCTGAGCGTTTTGACCCCCCCCCCAGGTTTTTTGCAGAAATTATTGGAAGTAGGCCCTGAAAATAAAAATCTACATTTTTTCAAAGAAAATGTAGGTTTAGCTAATTTTTTCTAATTTCCACAAGGACTGAAGGAGAAAAAGCAACACATGATTTGTAAAGCAATTTCTTTAGAGTAAAACAGTACCCCACATGTGGTAAAAAAACGGCTGTTTGGACACACGGCAGGGCTTAGTAGGGATGCAGCACCATTTGGCTATTGGAGTTCACATTTAGCAGGAATGGTTTGCGGAGGCCATGTCACATTTACAAAGCCCCTGAGGGGATAAAACAGTGGAAACCCCCCACAAGTGACCTCATTTTGGAAATTACACCCATTGAGGAAATTTTCTAGGGGTATACTGAGCGTTTTGACCACACAGGTTTTTTGCAGAAATTATTGGAAGTAGGCCCTGAAAATAAAAATCTACATTTTTTCAAAGAAAATGTAGGTTTAGCTAATTTTTTCTCATTTCCACAAGTACTGAAGGAGAAAAAGCACCACAAAATTTGTAAAGCAATTTCTCTAGAGTAAAACAGTACCCCACATGTGGTAATAACCGGCTGTTTGGACACACGGCAGGGCTTAGAATGGAAAGAGCGCTATTTGGCTTTTGGAGATCACATTTAGCAGGAAAGGTTTGTGGAGGCAATGTCGCATTTGCAAAGCCCCTGAGGGGACAAAACAATGAAAATGTCCAAAAAGTGACTCCATTTAGGAAACTACACCCCTTGAAGAATCCATCTAGGAGTATTGTGAGCATTTTGACCCCATAGATGTTTCATAGAATTTATTAGAATTGGGCAGTGAAAATAAAAACAATCCTTTTTCTTAAATAAGACGTAGCTTTACCGCAAAATTTTTTGTTTTCTCAACAAATAAAGGAAAAAAAGAACACCACATTTGTAATGCAATTTTTCCCGAGTATGGCAATACCCCATATATGGTCATAAACTGATGTTTAAATACAGGAAGAAAAAACGGGATACTACCTTGGCAACTCCTTGGGAGTTTGCGTTGGGATTGGCAGCAGCTTTTCTACTACGAATTACATGCCGGTAATTTAAAACCTTGGAGGTGAGCATATATGTGCGTTATCTCCGCTCATTATTGATACCGCAAGTTTGGCGCCGTGTGCTTTTTGTTTCACTTTTAGTATAAACTGCTGTTTGGGCACACGGCAAGGCTCAGAAAGGAAAGAGCGCCATTTGGAGTGCAGATTTTGCTGGATTGGTTTCTGGGCGCCTGTGGGACTAAAACTGTGGAAACCCCCCAGAAGTGAACACATTTTGGAAACTACATCCCTCGATGCATTTACCTAGGGGTGTAGTAAGCATGTTAACCCTGCAGGTGTTTTGTAGAAATTAGTGTGCAATCAATGTTGCAGAGTGAAAATTGGATTTTTTTTTCCATAGATATGCCAATATGTGGTGCCCAGCTTGTGTCACCATAACAAGACAGCTCTCTAATTATTCTGCTGGGTTTCCTGGTTTTAGAAACACCCTTCATGTGGCCCTAATCTTTTGCCTGGACATTCGACCAGGCTCAGGCGTGAAAGCGTATCATGCGAAATCGAGGCCTAATTTGGCGATTTATAAAGTATTGGTTCACAATTGCAGAGTCTCAGATGTGAAATAATAAAAAGAAACCCCTGAGAAGTGACCATATTTGGAAATCGCACCCCTCAAGGCATTTATTAAGGGGTGTAGTGAGCATTTTCATGCCACAGGTCTTTTCCATAAATGATTGCGCTGCGGATGGTGCACAGTAAAAATTAATATTTTTCCCTAGATATGCCATTTCAGTGGCAAATATGTCATGCCCAGCTTATGCCATTGGAGACACACACCCCAAAAATTGTTAAAAGGGTTCTCCCGGGTATGACATTGCAATAAATTTGGAAGGAAACTGTTTGGGCACACTGTAAGGTTCAGATGGGTGGGAGCGCCATTTGGCTTTTGGAGCGTGGAATTTGTTTGGTAATAGTTTTGTTTGGAGTCTTACTGGTGTTTCCGTTTATAATGTGGTGCATATGGTGGGCTGGGCAGAGTACATCAGGGGCATAGTCAGGGGGTACAATAATCGGGTAAAAAAAACAATAAAATAATCCATAGATGTGTGTTACGCTGTGAAGCAATCATTTCTGCACAGGCCAGTGTCGCACTGATATATGGCGTCCTTTATTATCCCCCTTTTGGTCCACACTCCGCACATTTGCAGTTTGGGGAATTTTGCTGTGAAGTGTTGTCCTGGTATAAAACGGGCACCCTCGCTTCCAGCAGATATGTTTTGTCGTGGAAATACATCGCTCAAAATATATCAGACTGAAATTTATACGAGTCCCAACAGACTCTCAAGGCCAGACTCCATTAGTCAGAATCCTAATTAGGATATTTCACCGATATATATCGAGAGAGGAGAAGAAAACACACAGACACGCTGATATGTTCAAAATGCTCCTCTGAAGGATTTATTAGCAAACTCAAACTGTTAAACTGAAATTCAGAAGGGGTGTAGGCTTGAGGTAAACCAATCAGAGACAATGTAACAATATTTGTTATTCAGTAAAACGCATACAATAAAATACATCATTATAATTCTTCACACATTAATGTTTACAAGTGTCTTATCTCTCTCTTGGACAGAATGTCCTCGTGGAGACGGGGGAGACCTTCCCTCACGCATACTTGCCATCCTCCCATCTCACTCCCTGTCCATCTTCGCATGGGAACCAAGGTCAAAGATAAAACATACGAAATCAACATTACTTGTATTAAAGGAACAATGACTTTTCTATTCACTACAAAAGAACCAAGATGGGAACTCCAGACAAGATGGGAACTCCAGACAAGATGGGAACTCCAGACAAGACGCGGCTGCACGAAACTAAATCATTTACACATTATCATCACTTTCACATATTACATATCTTAGTAATTCGGCATCCTGCTTGATAATTCACAATGTAATTTCATACAGAGAATATAAGCAAATAAATCATAATTCACAGTTTGGGCCCTCCCCTTCCTGGTTCCCTAATTTTAGATTCTTGATAAATCGCCTCTTGAAACAGAAGAAATGTTCCCCTCGGGCACAACTGCATATTTTTTATTTCCTGACTTATTGGAGCCATAACGAATTTTATTTTTTCATAGACGTAGTGGTATGAGGGCTGTTTTTTTGCAGGACGAGTTGTAGCGATTATTGGTACCATTTTGGGGTACATGTGACTTTTTGATCGCCTTTTATCCTATTTTTTGGGAGGCCAGGTAAACAAAAAAACGCATTTCTGGCACAGCTTTTTTAGTTTTTTTTTATACAGTGTTCACTATGCGTTATAAATTACCTGTTAACTTTATTCTGTGGGTCCGTACAATTCCGGCAATACCTAATTTATAGAACTTTTTTATGTTTTACAACTTTTTGCACAATAAAATTACTTTTGTAAAAATAATGTATTTTTTCTGTCGTCAAGTTGTGAGAACCATAACTTTTTAATTTTTTTGTCGACGGAGCTGTATGAGGGCTTATTTTTTACGAGACAAGCTATAGGTTTTATAGGTACCATTTTTGGATACGTGCGACTTTTTGATCACTTTTTATTCCAATATTTGTAGGGCAAAGTGACCAAGAAACAGAAACTCAGGTATAGGTTTTTACTGTTTTTTTTTACGCTGTTCGCCGCGTGCAATAAATAATATAATATTTTTATACCTCAGGTTGTTACGGTCGCGGCGATACCAAATACGTATGGTTTATTATTTTTTTTCAATAATAAAGGACTTGATAAGCGAAAAAGGGCGATTGTGTTTTATTTTATTACTTGAAACTTTTATTGTTTTCAAACTTTTATTTTTTTTTCACTTTTTTTTACACTTTTTTATACTTTCTTTTACACTTTTTTTCAAGTCCCACTAGGGGACTTGAAGTTCCAACTGTCTGATGTTTTTTTTCTAATACATTGCACTACCTACAAAGTGCAATGTATTAGATCTGTCAGTTATTCACTGACAGCAAGCCGATTAGGCTACGCCTCCCGGCGGGGCCTAATCGGCTTCCGTAATGGCAGAGCAGGAGGCTATTGTGTCTCCTGTTGCCATAGCAGCAGTCGCCAGTCCTGATTGCCTGTCAGGGCTGGTGATCTGCTAGTAACCACTACGATGCAGCAATCGCTTTCGATTGCTGCATCGAAGGGGTTAATGGCAGGGATCGGAGCTAGCTCCGGTTCCTGCCATTATAGGTGGATGTCAGCTGTAACATACAGCTGACTTCCACCGCTGATGACGCCGGATCAGTTCCTGAGCCGGCGCCATCTTGTCGGCGGCCATGGAAGCCGATCAGGCTCCGCCGCCGGGCGGATCTTGACCGGCTTCCGTGCTAGGCAGACCGGGAGGCCAGTATTAGGCCTCCGGTTGCCATTGCAGCCAACGGAGCCCCGGCAATGTCATTGTTGGGGTTCCAATGAGCTGCAAACACCTTAAGTGCAGCACTCGCGTTTGAGCGCTGCACTTAAGGGGTTAATGGCGAGGATCGAAGCTAATTTCGGTCCCCGCCATTACAGCTGGATGTCAGCTGTAAGATACAGCTGAGATCCGGCGATGATGGCACCCAGGGGCGTAGCTAGGGGGGGCAGGCGGGGCATGTGCCCCGGGCGCAGCTTAGAGGGGGGCGTCAGCGCCACCTCCTCCTGCACTATAATTGTACCTGTGTCTATAGGACACAGGTACAATTAGAAGCAATGAATGACCAGGCACGTTCCGTGCCCGGCTATTCAGCGCCTTTCCACGAGTGAAGTAACTGGTACCTTTTGTACCAGTGGAGCTTCCGTCGATGAAAGGCGCTGAGTGACAGGGAAAGTCATTCTGCCCAGCCAATCAGCGCCTTTCATAGACGCTGCGTTCAACCCTCAGGAGACCTGCGCAGAAGAGAGCAGGTCTCCATGGCTGCCGGACGGTGTGGGAGCGGGATTAAGGTGAGTTTAAAAATATATATATATTTTTTTTAATTGTAATAAAAGTGTGTGGCTGTATCTACGGGGGGGGGGGGACTTTGTCTACACGGGGGGACGCCTTTATCTACAAGGGGGACTTTATCTACACAGGGGGGGGCTTTATCTACGGAGGGGGGACTTTATCTACACGGGGGGCTTTATCTACAGGGGTGGGCTATATCTTCAGGGGTGGGCTATATCAAGGGGACTATATCTACAGGTGGGCTATATCTACAGGGGGGCTATATATACAGGGGGGCTATATCTACAGGGGGAGCTTTATATCCAGGGGTGGGATATATCCAGGGGTGGGCTATATCCAGGAGAACTATATCTACAGGTGGGCTATATCTACGGGGGGGGGGCTTTATCTACACGTGGGGGGCTTTATCTACACGTGGGGTGTCTATCTACAGGGGGGGCTATATACTGGGGTGGGCTATCTATGGAGCACCATATACAGGGGTGGGCTATAGCTACAGGTGGGGCTATATAGTATGTAGCCCCCTGTAGATATAGCCCCCCTGTAGATATATCCCACCCCTGTATATAGTCCCCCTGTAGATATAACCCACTCCTGTAGATATAGCCCACCCCTGTAGATATAGCCCACCCCTATAGATATAGCCCACCCCTGTAGATATAGTCCCCCTGTATATAGCCCACCCCTGGATATAGCCCACCCCTGGATATATCCCACCCCTGTAGATATAGCCCCCCTGTAGATATAGCCCCCCTGTAGATATAGCCCCCCTGTAGATATAGCCCCCCTGTAGATATAGCCCACCTGTATATATAGTTCTCCTGGATATAGCCCACCCCTGGATATATCCCACCCCTGTAGATATAGCCCCCCCTGTAGATATAGCCCCCCTGTATATATAGCCCCCCTGTAGATATAGCCCACCTGTAGATATAGTCCCCCTTGATATAGCCCACCCCTGAAGATATAGCCCACCCCTGAAGATATAGCCCCCCTGAAGATATAGCCCCCTTGTAGATATAGCCCCCTGTAGATATAGCCCCCCTGTAGATATAGTCCCCCAGTAGATATAGTCCCCCAGTATATATAGTCCCCCAGTAGATATAGCCCAACCCTGTATATAGCCCAACCCTGTATATATAGCCCACCCATGGATATAGCCCACCCCTGGATATAGCCCACCCCTGGATATAGCACACCCCCTGAATATAGCCCACCCCCTGGATATAGCCCCCCCTGTAGATATAGACCCCCCCTGTAGATAGCCCACCCCTGTAGATAGCCCACCCCTGTAGATATAGTCCCCCTGTAGATATAGCCCACCCCTGTATATATAGCCCACCCCTGGATATAGCCCACCCCTGGATATAGCCCACCCCTGGATATAGCCACCCCCTCTAGATCTAGCCTCCCCTGTAGATCTAACCCCCCCTGTAGATAGCCCACCCCTGTAGATAGCCCACCCCTGTAGATAAAGCCCACCCCTGTAGATATAGCCCCCAGTAGATATAGCCCACCCCTGTAGATAGCCCACCCCTGTAGATAGCCCACCCCTGTAGATATAGTCCCCCTGTAGACATAGTCCCCCTGTAGATATAGTCCACCCCTGTATATAGTCCCCCTGTAGATATAGCCCACCCATGTATATAGTATCCCACAAATAGCTCCCCCTATAGTGTTCCACAGAAAGCCCACCCCTGTATATAGTATATACAGGGGTGGGCTATCTGTGGAGCACTATATACAGGGGTGGACTATCTAGTGGAGCACTATATACAGGGGTGGACTATATGTACAGGGGGGCTATATACAGGGGTGGGCTATCTGTGAAACACTATATACAGGGGTGGACTATATGTGGAGCACTATATACAAGGGTGGACTATATGTGGAGCACTATATACAGGGGTGGGCTATATCTACAGGGGGCTACATACAGGGTTGGGCTATCTGTGAAGCACTATATACAGGGGTCGGCTATATCTACAGGGGGGCTATATACAGGGGTGGGCTAAATCTACAGGGGGCTATATACAGGGGTGGGCTATCTGTAGAGCACTATATACAGGGCTGGGCTATATGTACAGGGGGCTATATACAGGGGTGGGCTATCTGTAGAGCACTATAGGGGGAGTTATTTGTGGGACACTATATACAGGGGTGGGCTATATGGGGGCACTGTCTACAGGGGGCTCTATGGCAAGCACTATCTACAGGGGGCACTATCTACAGGGGGCTCTATGGCAGGCACTATCTACAGGACGCACAGTGTGTGTGAGTGGGACACGGTGTATGGTGCTATTATAATTAGAGGTGCAGTGTATGACACTATTATATTTAGGGGCGTAGTGTGTGGTATAATGAGAACTTTATATTTATTTATAGGTGCAGAAATGTTGGTAAAGTGAGAAGCTGAAGACATGTAAGCGGCAAACTGCAGAAATGGTCTGTGACCGGGAGAATTCATCATAGAGGTCTGGATCGGATGGAGAAAAATAACTAGAATCTGAGACGTCACCGGTGAGTC